>NC_133617.1:11603977-11808977 GCF_048593235.1 Sminthopsis crassicaudata
TCTCCCGGCTATCAGGTCACCCCAAGTGCCACTCGGCCGGAGTCTCCTTTCCCCAAAGCGGCGGGGGGCCCTGCTTACTGCCAGTCTCCCCCAGATGAGGAGACCGCTTTGGGGGTGCTGCCAGCCTCACGGCAACCCTGGGAGGGAGGCGCTGTTAGGCCCCCACGATAACGTGGGGAAACTGAGGCAGTCGGACAAAGCGCTTATCCACGGTCACCAGGGGAAGACGCATCTGAGGCTGTGTTTGAACTCGGATCCTCCTGACTCTGGGCCCAATACGCCAACCCCCAAACCACCGGCTGGACTAAAAATTACCGTTTGGATCCCAAAGGGCACAAGGGCCCCCATGGATCCCGCCCGGCTGTGGCCAGGAGGGAGGAGCGGGCAACTCGGGCAGGACGAGTGCGAGAAGGACAACCGAGGCAATACGGCTGAGCGGCTAAGCACACAGCAGGCACTGAATAAATGCTCATTTCCTCCCCCTCCCCCTCCATCCCTGAGCACTGCAAGAGGATCAAGAACAGGTCGAGAACAGAACCCATCAGGCAAGAACGTGAAGGCCGGGGAGCTTCTGAGGGAAGAGGCTGCACTGGAGACCAGCCCAGCCGAGGCCCGAGGCCCGAGCAGCCCGGAGATGGGCAGAGAGGCCCCGCACAGGAGCCGCTGCGGGGTCCGCGGCCTCCTCCCCGGCTCTCGGGGCCGCCCGAGTCCATGGCCGGGTCTCTGTGGCTGACGGAGGCAGCGGGGGTTTGACTGACCTGGGGGTAGAAGGCGGAGGAGGCCGGACGTGGGCTGCGGATGGACTCCGTAAAGAAGGCCCCTTCCTGGAGGCAGCAGAGGGAGAGGAGCCACCAGGTCGCATCGAGGAGGCGAAGGAAGGTGAATGGGCACCAGCAGACGGTCACGGGGGCCGGGGCAAGGCAGGAGAAAAAACGGAGGGGAGAACAACAGGACAGCAAATGAACCAACCAGAGGCCTCTCTGCAGATGCAGGGGGGGCAGGGGGGCCGCCGACGGGGGAGGGCAGTGCCGTGGCCCGGCAGGGAGGACATTCTCCAGCTCTCCAGATGAGAGTGGCCTGATGACCCCTGGCACAGAGTGGGCACAGCCCCCGACATTATCGGCCCGGCAGCCGGCAGTTAGGAAGCGCCTACTGTGAGCGGGGTAGTGTGTTAGGCACCAGGGATGCCGAGAGGGCAGCCGGAACTCTGGGCAGGGAGGCCGCCCATCGTGCCCCAAGTGAGGAGCCTAGGCCCGGCCGCTGCTTGGGGAAGAATCCGAGACTGAGGGCTGGAAGCACCTTGGAGGCCTCTGCTAACATTGAGAGAAGGGGAAACCGAGGCTCAGGGATTCGCACTCAGGTTCCCGCGCTGACCCATGTCCGAGGGCACGTCCTCTGGGCTCTCCTTCTGTCTGGCTGACGTCTTCTCCCTTTCTCCCCCTCCACCGTTTCCCAGAAGCCTCCTCCCTCCACAGAGAACGCCTGGATCCTTCCAGAGCACAAAGACCAGGGAGTCCAAGCCCTTCATTTTACAAAAGGGGAAAAGGAGGCCCGTGGAAAGGGCCCAAGGTTCTGGGGCTGGGTTCGAATCCGCCTCCCAGGCTCCAGCCAGCACTCTCTTGTCTGAGCTGCCTTCCTCAGGCCAGTCCCAAGGGGCCACGATGCCCAAGAGGCTGCACTGCCCAAGTCATTTCTCTTCCTCAGGGATCAGGGCACAGAGGAGGCAGGAAGGCCAGGAGGTTTCTCTGGAGGCCTTTGTGAACACCTCGTGGTTTTCTAGTCCCACCTCCCCTGATTCCAAAGGGCCGGGTTCAAGCCCCAACTCTGCCCCTGGCATCCTGGTCTGCACTCCTCATCTGCTGGGAGGGGACTGGCCAAGAGGCTCTGCCAGCCCTGGTCATCCCGCCAGCTCCCTCCTAGAGCTTAACAGGCACTAGGACATTGGGGACATCCGATTTTCCCAATAAAAGACAGGCTTCTCAGGAACGGGGAGAGCGGCTAAGTGGCCCAGGAGCTTAAGTGCCAGCCCTGGAGAAGACCCGAGGGCAAGTCCAGCTTCAGACACTCTAAGTTGTGTGACCCTAGACAAGTCACTTCACCCTGTGTGCCTTAGTTTCCTCATCTGTCAAATGAACTGGAGAAGGAAATGGCCAATCATTCCAGCACCTCTGTCAAGAAATGGGTTCACAGAAAGTCAGATAAGACTGGAATGATTCAACAAGGTAAGAGTAGAGATCTACCTTTTGTCTTTTTCCCTGCCATTACCTGGCACAGAGCAGGTGCTTAATAAATGCTCATCCATGGCACAGAGCAGGTGCTTAATAAATGCTCATCCATGGCACAGAGTAGGTGCTTAATAAATGCTCATCCATGGCACAGAGCAGGTGCTTAATAAGTGCTCATCACCAGAAGTCGGTGTGAAATAAACACGGACTGATGGACAGTTGCACCAAGTTCCCCAGCAGCCTAAAGTTAACCGTCCAATCAAACAGGCTGGGTGACAGTGGCCCCTTGCATCACGGAGGGCCGCCCCCAGCCACAGATCTGGGCCAAAAGGGATCTCGGAGGTCACAGCGCCAATGGCCCGGGTCCTGGGAGAAAGCTGCAAGCCGGTCCCCAGGCCCAGTCCCTAACCGTGTTTGTGGCACTTGAAGGTATGCCAAGCACCTGACCCAGGGAGCCTCCTTTGGAGCTCATGATAACCCGGGCAGGGGGGTCCCTTTTACAGATGAGGAAACTGAGGGAAATGGAGAAGGCCCGTCTGGCCCGGGGTCCCCCAGCTTGGAAGTGTGATGCAGGTTTCCAAGGTTCTGCTCACTGGGCCACCCGGCCATCATCGCCCCCCCACCATGGCCCCAGACACCCGCCCCGCCTGTCCCCGAGGAGCAGACTACAGGCTGGGGGAGCCCGGCCCGGGTCCTAAGTCCGTGGGTTTCAATGTCCCAGAAAAAGCCCGGAACCACAGAACATCCGGGTCGGAAGGGAGCTCCGCAGACCCGGCTGCACCCCACCCGCTCACAGAACAAAGCGAGCCGTCCCCTCTCCAGGCGGGGGCCCAGATGGCGCTGTTGGCGACCTCTCCCCGGCGGTCCCGGTCACACCCCTCGCCGGCCCAGCTTCTTCCCAAGATGCTCCACGTCGGGCTCTCTGCATGCTCCATAAGTGACATCCCTGAGCTGAAGCTCCGAAGTGAGCGCGGCCTTCTCGGGGCCCTGAGGAGGGAGCAGCCCCACCCCGCCGCTGCCTCGCGCCGGCCCCCCAGAGCTACTTCAGGCATGTCTCCCCCATCTCAGGCTGGAGGCAAACTGCTGGGAGCCCAGCCCCCATCCCAGCTTAGCGTCCTCCGGACCTCCCGCTCGTACGCCCCCAGAAATGTGGTGATGGGCCACTCCTGGGGCTCCCGCCTCTGGCTGATCCAACATCGGGCCACTGAGGAGGGGCTGCCCGCTCCTGGCTCTGGGGCTGAGCCAGCACGGCACGGCGCCCACATCCGGGGCAAGCCTACCCAGCGCTTCTCTGTCTGCAGGGAGGGACCTGCCCGACAAGGAGCCGGGGTCTGGCGGGCTCGGGTGCTCCCCTTCACGCGCCCATTTCCCAGCAGGTTGGGGGCACTGTGGCGCACACCTGGGGCCGTCGCGGTGTCAGAAGTTCAGATCCAGCCTCAGACTCTCCCCCCTTCACCCGGCTTGTCTGTTTCCTCCTCTGTAAAAGGAGCTGGAGGAGCCAAGCCCGCCAGCATCTGTGCCAGGAACACCCCAAACCACGCAGCCAGGCCGACCGCGGTTATCCCGAGGCCCCGCCCCGCGCCGCTCGCAGGCCGCTCCCTTCCCTTCTCTAGGAAAGCTCTCCCCGCCATCAGCGCTCGCCCATTCTCTGGGACCTTTCAAGGAAACTGATGAGAAGGCGCCCGGTGCATCTGCCACCTCCCCCTGGCGCAGTGTCCGAGGTTGAGGTGGCTTTGCCGGGACACCTGGGCACTCTCTCACTGGCTCCTTCGTCACCTGAACACCTCCCCCATTGGCCAAGAACCGGCCCCTCGTCCCAGGCCCCCGCCCCCCTCCTGAACCAACTCTACTTTGCCAAGGTTTCTTAAGGAGCCAACGAGACGCAGGCAGCCCCATCTCCTGAGAACGGGTGCACTCCTGCCCCCTCTAACGCCCCGGCGGCTGCCACGCTGGCGGGGGCTGAAGCTGGGCCGCCTCCCAGAGGCTGCCGACGAGGCTAATGAAGATGGGCCCCGTGGGCATCCGGACAAGGCGCTCAGGCCCGCCGCCACCCGCTGCCACCCGCGTGCCCCTGGGCCTCGGACGGGGCTCGTCACCGCGCCAAAGCGGATGGCTCCGGCCAGCTCAGTGTGAGGAGAGCGCTTAACGTGGCTCCCGATGAGCCACAAGAAGGGCGAGAATGAGCCACGAGCGGTCAGTGGTCACTGGTCAGTTGTCTCCGAGGGCGGTCTGGGTTGGGACGCGGAGGTGACGTGCATGAGTCACGTGGGACGGGCCGACGAGATCGGGAGAAGCGGGATCTGTTGGGGCACCTGAGAGCGCCGACGACGCGCCTCCGGCTCCAGAAACGAATTGTTTTCCTGATGCCCCCATAAAGGTCTGACTCCCCGAGTCCCCTCCTCCCTCAGCTGAGAAGAGACGGAACAAAGGAGGAAGGGCAAGGGGCTGGGGGAGCCCCGGTCTGCGGGCGGAGGCCTGTGCCCGGGGCCGTGCTAGCGCCAGCTCGCGTGGTATCCCACGGCTCACTTCCAGAAGGTTTTGCTTTTCTAAAATAGCCTTTAGTCGTCAATTTTTTAAACTCTCATGATCAAAGTCGAGGCGTCTTTCGTGAAGATAAAAATGGCGTCCTCTAGGACGGGAGGGGCAGGAGAGGCTCCGGGCAGCAGCCACTCAGAGCAGGGACCTCAACCAGCCAGCGGGGGAGGGTTAGTGCCACGCTCTGGGAGGAAAGGCCCACAGGAGTGGGAGGGGTCGTGGGGGGGGGCAGCGCCAGCCCTTGCTCACCTTACGAGGGCTGTCCAGGTAGGTGGGCGTCAGAGCCACGCCGCTGTTCTCTGCTGGATGAGCAGGGCCCTTGCCGGCATGCAGGCTAGCTTGCTGCTCTCCCAAACACCTAAGGGGGGAAGAACAGCCCTGAGACGCGCTGAGCCAGCGGATCGAGCCCCGACTGCCTCCTCCCAGTCCGTGCTCCCTCTGGCCCTGCCTCCTCCGGGTCTGTGCTTCCTCTGGCCCTGCCTCCTCCGGTCTGTGCTCCCTCTGGCCCTGCCTCCTCCGGTCCGTGCTCCCTCTGGTCCTGCCTCCTCCCGGTCCGTGCTCCCTCTGGCCCTGCCTCCTCCCGGTCCGTGCTCCCTCTGGCCCTGCCTCCTCCCGGTCCGTGCTCCCTCTGGCCCTGCCTCCTCCTGGTCCGTGCTCCCTCTGGCCCTGCCTCCTCCCGGTCCGTGCTCCCTCTGGCCCTGCCTCCTCCCGGTCCGTGCTCCCTCACGCTCTGACTTGGAGGCAGGAGAAACCTGGCCCCTGCTGCTGTCTGGCCAGGGGCCCCCGAGCCTTCTGCTAAGCCTCCATTTCTGTGAAGAGCGTTTAGCTCGCAGGGTTGCCACAAGTTGTTCAGCAAACGAGCCGTCACCTTGCAAACCTTGGCGCTCTCTTCCGTCCCCATCCCCCCTTGCAAAGCCTGGAAGCCTTTCTTTCCCCCCATTCTCCTCACTTATATCATCAGCTGCTTGAGGGGCAGTAGCGTACATTTTTGTCGGTACATCCCCCACCACCATATCCAGCAAGAGCCTAATAAATGTTTGTTAAATAAAGTCATGCAGGTGCAGCCAGGGGGCGCAGTGGACAGAGCACCAGCCCTGAAGTCAGGAGGACCGGAGTTCAAATCTGGTCTCAGACACTTAACACTTCCTGGCTGTGTGACCCTGGGCAAGTCACTTAACCCCAGCCTCAGGGGGAAAAAATAAATAAAACAAACAAATGAATAAATAAAGTCATGCATGAAAGGCCTCTCCTAGAATGGAAGATCTGGCTCAGGTCACGTCCCGCCCGGCGCGCCTCTTTCTGATGGCCCTGGACAGGAGGACTCCAGTACCTCCCAGGCCCCCCACACGTCCCGTGGCTGCCCTGAGGAGCCTCCCCAGCCAGCTCCAGCTGCGAGTCTGTGGCTGCCATGCTGGCACTGCCCACGGTGGGAGGGAGTCCAAGGCTGGGCAGGGGGCAGGAGTCTGGGCTAAGGCCCCGACTCCCAGCTGCTCCTCCTCGCCCCCTGACCTCCGACCCCTGTGCCAGGGGCTGGCTAACCACCGAGTATCTCCTTCCCCCGGGCCGCCCAAGCATCAGCCCCTGGAGAAGTCCTGACCACATCTGAGGGGACGGAGGCCCCGGGGGCCGTCACCCCCCAGCGAAGAAGCTGCTGGTTACTGAGTGTCCCTGGTACAGGGGACTCTGCTCCAGGCTCAGGGTCCCCCCGGCTTCCTCCGCCCACAGCGCAGGGGCCCCCCGGACTCCACTTCTGGACAAGCACTTTCCCACACTGCCCCGGGAAGCAGGGCCCAAGGAGCTTTACCTGGGAGATACCTGGGAGCCGGAGGGAACCGCCCACATGGCCTTCAAGGCCAGAGCTGGCCGTGGACGCCCACCCCCTCCCCCCACGCAGAGGGCAACCCCCGCCAACGGCTGCTCCGCCTTCTCCAGGTGCAGAAAGAGGAGGCTCCGGGCCGGCCCCAAGTGCATCACATCTCCACGGCCTCTCCCAGACTTGTCGGGCAGAGGCTTCTGGGGACAGTGCGAGGTCCGACTCATCATAAAATAGAAATAAAGCTCCCCCACCCCCAGGAGCCCCCTCCACCTCCGGTGGAGCCAGGCCACACGAGGACCCCACCCCGGAGACGGCAGCCGAGAAGGTGGACGAGCCCCGGGCCTGAATTCAAATCCAGCCTTAGACGTGTCACAAGTCACCCTAGCTTTGTCTGCCTCCGTTTCCTCACCCGTAAGTTGGGAATAATTAGTAGCACATATGCCGTGAGCATCAATCAGAAAATATTTCTGGAGCATGTTGCAAACCAGAACGTGTCACTAAATGCGCTGCAGCTTTTCCTCTTCCTCCTCCCTAAAGCTGCCCCTGGATCTTCTTTCTCTCAGTCCCCATTTAAACAGTGGCTGCATGGAACAAGACGTGTTCTGCCAGGCTTCAAAGGGCAAGAAGAGCCCGAAGCACCGGGAAGGGTTGGGCGGCTGGAGCAGGCTCGCTGCCAGTCAGGGCTGGCCGCCCTGGGCACAAGGACCCCAAGATGGGGGCAGGAGCTCTGCCATCCTGGCCTGCATCACAGCCTCGCGACCGGCTGTGCCCGTGGGCTCTCCCACCCACCTGGGTCACCCTCGCCTTCCCCACGGGCAGCCCGACTTTGGCCACGGCTTTGCTGCCCATCTGAGGTCCAGATTCAGAGGCCAGCAGAGTCGGGCTGGAGAGAAGGTCGGAGTCCGGGTAATCTGACCCTCTCACGCGCAGGAGATCGCAGACCGGGGCCAGAAGGGACCTTGGAACGCTCCAGGTATAACTGTTCAATTGGACGGGCGGCAGGATGGCCGGCCAGGACGGGCAGCCGGGCCTCTCACTGCGAAGGCAGTGACCTTCCCACAATCCCAGGCGACCGGCCTCCAGGTCCGCCCCTCTGCTCCTGCCCTCCTTGTCCACTCTGAGCTTCCACCGAGTGCCCGGACTACAAAGGAGCCGCGCTCTGGCCAGGCCGGTCTTTCCCTCTCTGCAGCCCGGCCCCGGGCTCCGGCCCGCAGCCATCTCCCTTCCTCGTGGCCGGCCCCTCCTCCTGCCTCTGCAGACTCATAACCCGTTCCACGCGGTCCCGGCCGTGGCTGCTCCTCCTCCGAGGGTCCGTCCCTGCGCACGAGCCTGAGAACGGCCCCTTCCTTCTAGTTCAGCTCCTCCTCATTATCTCAGCCTTCCAGACGCCATTCTCGGGTTCAGCGCCGGTGGACCCTCCACAAACAGACTGAGCCGCCTGCGTCCCCCACTCCGGGGCCTCTTGTGCTTGCGCTCCCCCACAGGCGGCCGCCCAAGCTGCTCCGGGTCTCAAAGCGCGGTCCTCAGACCCCCGAGACCCCCGGGGCCGAACTGTTTCAGCCTAAATGGTGCCGCTCTCTGAGCACTCCCGTGCCAACGGCAGCCGGGGGCAGGGCCAGACTTCCTCCAGTGTTTCACCCAAAGCAACAGCCTCGGCCCAGACGGAGCAGAAGCCGGGGGAGAATCCGACTGCCTCCCCGTAAAGAAACCGCCCCGAACCACAGAAAACACGCACTTCTCGTGAGCTCTTTGGAAGCCGTTCTGGTCACATGGAACGGGTTGATTACTTTTAAATGACTTTAAACATAATTGAACAGTTTATCGGTGTCCATTTCCCCTAAAGTAAATGTCGACAGCAATTGCCCGCCTGAACAAAAGCTCGGTCCTGAGGGTCCTGAGGCCCTGGGAAGGAGCCCGGGCGGGCTGCTCTCTCCGGTGGCTTTCCCCACGCCGGCGTTCTGGGCCTCCATCGTTATCCAGAAAGTGAGCCCCTCCTTTCCTTCTTCAGCCCTGACCCCCGGCCAAGGAGAAGCCCCAGAGGGGACTGGCCTTTTAGGGAGGAAGAAGCCAGTGCTCCCCCTGCTCCCACTTCTGCTTCACTTCCGGGCCCAGCTGGGCGGTCCATCCCCAGGTTCTGCGTAAGACCACGTCCTCACAGGGCAGGCCGGACTCCGGACACCCAGCATTCCTCCTTTGGCTTCCCTCTGGGGACGAGAGGCTCCCGAGTAATCACGGACCTGGCGAGGAAGGCTCCGGGATGAATCGGGACGTGGCGCGATGGGTACAAAGTGTCACCCTCTGCGGGGCATCCCCCGAACACCTCTGAGGGTGCCCACCTCCCGTTTTAGGGCTCAGTGACATCCCCAAGCAGAGGGTTCTCAGCCGCTAGAACCTTCAGAGAATCCCGAGATCTTATAACATGCCCGGGGGACCCACGCCACCATAGGCGTCACGTGCAGCAGTCTCCTGGGAGTCCCCTAGTTCTCCTGGAGCCCCGAACGCCAACAAACAGGAAATCCGGAGGCGCATTCTCCACGTGCAGCCGATTACATGGCTGCACGGACACGAGGTCTGCCAAAGGCGCTTTCTGCGGTCGTTAGCCAGCAGGCTGTGGTGGGAGTGCTCCTCGCGGCTCAGAGTGCACTCAGCAGCTGGTACTGTAGATTCGCAACTGCCTTTGGGGGACTGATGATGACGAGAGCAAAGGCCATGATTTTTTCCAAGAGCTGTTTCCTTCCTCCTTCAAATAACGTGAAGTTAGGGTTCGTCGCCCCAGAAATAAAAGTTCTGGAGCACACGGAGGGCTGAGCCAGGGAGGAAGGACAGGGGCTTGTTCTGCTTGGCCCAAAAGGCAGAACCAGGACCAGGGGAGGCCTGCGAAGGGGCCGGCTTCGGCTTGCCGTCAGGAAGGTATCCCGAGGACGAGAGCCGTTCCGACAGGAGCCCGGGTCTCCGAGCCATGCTCTCCTGGGTTTCCATCACGGGTGTGTCAGACAGGATGGCCGCCGAGACTCCCTCCCACTTTCAGACTCCATACTCCCAGGCACTAAGTACCCACTCCTCAGGGGGAGCGGGCGACGGGGGTGGCTTCCTGTAGGACGTCCCCACGACGGGGCCATTCTGTGCGGACGTGACCCGTCCCCGTGGGCCCCAAGCCCCTCCAGCCTCAGCCGTGCGGGTCCTGAGGAGGCCGGCCCGGCCCTCGTTCCAGCCTCTGCTCGAAGCCTTCCCGGCACCGGGAACCCGCCGCCGCCCGGGCTGCTGGCAGAGCCTTGGCAGCCTCGGGCCCCCAGCATGGGGCCTCCCCACCCCCACTCTCTTTCAATTCTGGGCCTACTTCGCCGCCTCGCTCAAGCCCGGCCTGGCTCATCCCCCCCGGCCGCTCGGCCCCATCTCTCCCTCCCTCCAGCCTCTGAGGCAGAAGAGGAGCGGCAGCATCAGCCCTTTACACGGAAGCGGAGGCGCCCGGTCCCCCCTCCGCAGAGACGGCAGACCCCGGCGCGCCCCGCGCACGGCAGCAGCCGCCCTCCCTTCCGGGGCGCCGGCACCCCTCTGTCTGGCGGCGGGAGCGCGCTCCCGACACTCACCATCAGCGGCCGGTACCACTCACCGCCTTCCTGACGCCCGATCCCAAACCCCGAGGCAGCCCCGCCCCCACCGAGGTCTGGCCAAGGGAGTTCTGGAACAGCCCACGGCGCGGAGCCCATCCAAGCTCCCGGGGGGAGGGGGGGGTCACGGGGGCTGAAGCCCAAGCTCTGGTTAGAAGCTCGGCCAGCTGGTCGGGAGCCCGGCCCAGTCCCCTCAGCACACGAAAGCCCCTTTCTTCATCTGTAACCCAGGGATCTGGCCCAGGCCCGGGGGCGCCTATTTGGTACAGCAGCCCTGGGGGTGTGTGATTGTTCCGAGGGGACAAAATGGGCAGCAAAGGAAGCTGGAGCCCGTTCTGAGGAGAAGCCGGCCCCGGACAAATGGCCCGAGAGGCCGTCCCCGCGGCCAGAGCAGCCCCTCTCCGCGGCCCCGCGGCCCCGGCACTCACTTCTGACTGGCCTCCATCTCCAGCAAAGCCGACAGAGCGGACGTCCCCTTCTTCCCCACCGGGGGGCCTGCGGGCTCCAGGGAGTGGGCGGGGAGGGGGCCGGCCATCTGCAAGCCCTTCATGGCGGCCCCTTTCTGGAGAGAAGGGGAAGGCGATATTAGCAGGGAGGGGCCCCTGGGCGCCCGCCCCCCCAGACTCTCTGGGAAGAACGACCCCAAGTCTGCCCCGGGAGCACGGTTCTGTCCGCCCGCCTAGTGAGGAAAGCCGCGTCCCCCCCGAAGCACTGGGGAGGGGGATTTCTCCTCACTCTCTCTCCTCCCCTCCCTCTTTCTCTCTTTCTCCCTCTCTCCTTTCTTTGTCCCCTTTCTCTTCTCCCCCCACCTCCCTGCCTCCCCCGCCCCTTCTCTCGGTCCGGCGGTCCCACTGACCCGAGGCACCCGCCCTCCTCCCCCCGACCCCCCAGGCAAGGCGGGGGCCGCGGCCAGTGCCAGGGGAGGCGCCCGGGATCGGCGACGGGGGCGGGGAGGCCCGACTCACGCGGATCATGCGGTCCGAGCGGTGGCGGCGGCGGATGCGGTTCAAGCCCTCCATGAAGCGGATGAAGCCGTCCAGGAGCTGCCACTCCTCCTCGTCGGAGCGCGGCTTGTCCCCGTAGATGTCGCAGTGCGGCTCGCCCTCCGTGATGCGCTTGGTGGCCGTGACGCAGGCCGGGAGCAGCAGGAAGCGCGTCCTCCAGAACTTCAGCGACTCGATCAGGCTGGGCACCGGGAGAGCAGAGGGCCGGGGCTGAGACGGGCGCGCTCCCCAGCCCCGCCCCCGGCCGGGCCGACAAACGGGCCCAGGAGCCCGGGAGCCGCCGGGAGGCAAAGGCTCCACACAGGGGGGAGGGGGGCCTCCGCGGGGCTGAGCACGGGGCCCCACGGGATTCCCTGCACTGGGAAGATCTCGGGGAAAAATGGCTGCACGAGGGGCGCAATCTCACAGACACGGGGGGGGGTGGGGGGGGGCCGGCCAAGGGTGACGACGCCCCCGCCCGGACCGGTCAGGAGGGCACATGGCTGGCGAGGAGTCCCCCTGAGGGGGAAAGGGAGGGGGAGGGGAAGAGGCGCTTGCTATCTCTATTAAAGCTTCCTGCGGGCGCCGAGCAGCCGAGGCAAAGGCGAGCTTCATCCCCCCTTCCCGGGCCTGCGCCGGGCTCCCTCACCACCACCGAGCCAGGATAGAAACGAAAAACCCACAGCTCGGCCACACGGCCGGCACACGACAGCTGACCACGCGCCCCCCCCCCCCCCCCCCCCCCCCCCCCCCCCCCCCCGCCTGAGCCGGAGCCGCGGCCCCGAGCTCACCTGAAGTCTTCGGAGCCCGCCGAGCAGATGTACTGATCCAGGTAGTTCCACTTGTACTCCTCCAGGCGCTCGTGGGAGAACTCCACCCAGCAGCAGACGAACTCCGAGTCCGAGTGCGAGGGGCACAGGCTGTAGGTGTAGTTGATCTGGGCCGACTCGTAGGGATACCTGAGAACCGGCGGCCGTCAGCAGGGCCGCCCCCGCCCTGGCCGGGCCAAACCCGCCCACTACCACGGCTCCTCCGGCGGCCGGAGCCTGGCGGGGTGACCCTGGCCCTGGACGCGTGTGACGCCCCATGTTCCGCGGCCCTCGGCCACTCACTTGGGCAGGTACCGGGTCACGGTGATGATTTTGTCCTTGAGCGCCACCTTGTGGAAGGTGCGGCCCATGCTCAGCCAGTACTGGTCCTCCTCCTCGGGCCGGTTCCGGGACACGAGCCCTGGAAGCACAAGGAGATCAGGAGCTCCCGGGGACCCGGGGACCTCGGGCCTGCAGACAAAGGGGGAGGCCGCCCTGGCCCGGGCCCCGGCTCTCCCGGCCAGGGTGGGGCAGAGACAAGAGCCGGCCACGGGACGGGGGCGCTGAGGCCCCCAAAGCGCAACGGGAAAGGCCAATGTCGGGGCGGCGCCGGGGCATGACGGGAGGCCTTTCCTGACGCCCCCAGGCCCCTCGTTCACAGCGCACCCGTCTGTGGGGACCCCCCTCCTCCCCGCAGAGAGGCAGCTCCTGGAGGCCGGGCCCAGAGGCTCAGAGACACCAGGGACCCCCGGGCGTGTGCAGGGGGCCCGGATCTGGGAAGAGACCCCTGAGCTCTGGCTCTGCTGCGCCCTGGCCGGGGCCGGGCAGACGTCAGCCCTTCCCCAGCCCTCGGCTTCCCGGACCCTGCAAGGGGCCCGATGAGCCCCCCGCCTCTGCCCCCGTCTGCGGGGAGCACGCAGGGAAAGGGGGGGCTCGGCCGGAGGAAGTGGCGGGCCGGCCCACGCCCGACCATGCGGCTAAGGACAGGGGAGGCTCTGGCTTTGTGAATGCCCAGGTCAGGGGCCAAGGTTCAAAGCGTGACCTCCCAGCCACACCTAATGACCGCAACCGGGCCCTCTCAGAGTCCTTCCTCCGGGCTCCCAGCAGGCCGTGCTCAGGCCGAGACTTCCTCAGAGAGGCGAAGGCCCCAGGCCAGGACCGGGACGTCCCTGCCCCCAGGGAGCTGACAGCGCTGAAGGGTCTCTGGGGGGTCCGGTTCCCATAAGGAAGGTGGAGGGAAACGAGAAAAAATGCTCAACAGAGAAGGGGCAGAGACAGAGGGACAGGGGAACGAGAGACAGACAGAGGGACAGGGGAACGAGGGACAGACAGAGGGACAGGGGAACGAGAGACAGACAGAGGGACAGGGGAATGAGAGACAGACAGAGGGACAGGAGAATGAGAGACAGACAGAGGGACGGGGGAACGAGAGACAGACAGAGGGACGGGGGAATGAGAGACAGACAGAGGGACAGGGGAATGAGAGACAGGCAGAGGGACAGGGGAACGAGAGACAGACGGAGGGACAGGGGAATGAGAGACAGACGGAGGGACAGGGGAACGAGGGACAGACAGAGGGACGGGGGAATGAGAGACAGACAGAGGGACAGGGGAACGAGAGACAGACAGAGGGACAGGGGAATGAGAGACAGGCAGAGGGACGGGGGAATGAGAGACAGACAGAGGGACAGGGGAACGAGGGACAGACAGAGGGACAGGGGAACGAGAGACAGACAGAGGGACAGGGGAACGAGAGACAGACGGAGGGACAGGGGAACGAGAGACAGACGGAGGGACAGGGGAACGAGGGACAGACAGAGGGACGGGGGAATGAGAGACAGACAGAGGGACAGGGGAACGAGAGACAGACAGAGGGACAGGGGAATGAGAGACAGGCAGAGGGACGGGGGAATGAGAGACAGACAGAGGGACAGGGGAACGAGAGACAGACAGAGGGACAGGGGAATGAGAGACAGGCAGAGGGACGGGGGAACGAGAGACAGACAGAGGGACGGGGGAATGAGAGACAGACAGAGGGACGGGGGAACGAGAGACAGACAGAGGGACGGGGGAACGAGAGACAGACAGAGGGACGGGGGAATGAGAGACAGACAGAGGGACAGGGGAACGAGGAGGACAGGCAGAGGGACGGGGGAATGAGAGACAGACAGAGGGACGGGGGAACGAGAGACAGACAGAGGGACGGGGGAATGAGAGACAGACAGAGGGACGGGGGAACGAGAGACAGACAGAGGGACAGGGGAACGAGAGACAGACAGAGGGACAGGGGAATGAGAGACAGGCAGAGGGACAGGGGAATGAGAGACAGGCAGAGGGACAGGGGAATGAGAGACAGGCAGAGGGACGGGGGAATGAGAGACAGACAGAGGGACAGGGGAATGAGAGACAGGCAGAGGGACGGGGGAACGAGAGACAGACAGAGGGACGGGGGAATGAGAGACAGACAGAGGGACGGGGGAACGAGAGACAGACAGAGGGACGGGGGAACGAGAGACAGACAGAGGGACGGGGGAATGAGAGACAGACAGAGGGACAGGGGAACGAGGGACAGGCAGAGGGACGGGGGAATGAGAGACAGACAGAGGGACGGGGGAACGAGAGACAGACAGAGGGACGGGGGAATGAGAGACAGACAGAGGGACGGGGGAACGAGAGACAGACAGAAGGGACAGGGGAACGAGAGACAGACAGAGGGACAGGGGAATGAGAGACAGGCAGAGGGACAGGGGAATGAGAGACAGGCAGAGGGACAGGGGAATGAGAGACAGGCAGAGGGACGGGGGAATGAGAGACAGACAGAGGGACAGGGGAATGAGAGACAGGCAGAGGGACGGGGGAATGAGAGACAGACAGAGGGACAGGGGAATGAGAGACAGACAGAGGGACAGGGGAATGAGAGACAGACAGAGGGACAGGGGAATGAGAGACAGGCAGAGGGACAGGGGAATGAGAGACAGGCAGAGGGACAGGGGAATGAGAGACAGGCAGAGGGACAGGGGAATGAGAGACAGGCAGAGGGACAGGGGAATGAGAGACAGGCAGAGGGACGGGGGAATGAGAGACAGACAGAGGGACAGGGGAATGAGAGACAGGCAGAGGGATGGGGGAATGAGAGACAGACAGAGGGACAGGGGAATGAGAGACAGGCAGAGGGACAGGGGAATGAGAGACAGACAGAGGGACAGGGGAATGAGAGACAGGCAGAGGGACGGGGGAATGAGAGACAGACAGAGGGACAGGGGAATGAGAGACAGACAGAGGGACAGGGGAACGAGAGACAGAGGGACAGAGGAACGAGGGACGGACACAGGGACAGGGGAACGAGGGACAGGCAGAGGGACGGGGGAATGAGAGACAGACAGAGGGACAGGGGAACGAGAGACAGAGGGACGGGGGACCGAGGGACAGAGGGACAGAGGAACGAGGGACGGACAGAGGGACAGGGGAACGAGGGACAGGCAGAGGGACGGGGGAATGAGAGACAGACAGAGGGACAGGGGAACGAGAGACAGAGGGACGGGGGACCGAGGGACAGAGGGACAGAGGAACGAGGGACAGACAGAGGGACGGGGGAACGAGAGACAGAGGGACGGGGGACCGAGGGACAGAGGGACAGAGGAACGAGGGACGGACAGAGGGACAGGGGAACGAGGGACAGACAGAGGGACAGGGGAACGAGGGACAGACAGAGGGACGGGGGAACGAGAGACAGAGGGACGGGGGACCGAGGGACAGAGGGACAGAGGAACGAGGGACAGACAGAGGGACAGGGGAACGAGGGACAGACAGAGGGACAGGGGAACGAGAGACAGACAGAGGGACGGGGGAATGAGAGACAGACAGAGGGACGGGGGAACGAGAGACAGACAGAGGGACGGGGGAATGAGAGACAGACAGAGGGACAGGGGAACGAGAGACAGAGGGACGGGGGACCGAGGGACAGAGGGACAGAGGAACGAGGGACGGACAGAGGGACAGGGGAACGAGGGACAGGCAGAGGGACGGGGGAATGAGAGACAGACAGAGGGACAGGGGAACGAGAGACAGAGGGACGGGGGACCGAGGGACAGAGGGACAGAGGAACGAGGGACAGACAGAGGGACAGGGGAACGAGGGACAGACAGAGGGACGGGGGAACGAGAGACAGAGGGACGGGGGACCGAGGGACAGAGGGACAGAGGAACGAGGGACGGACAGAGGGACAGGGGAACGAGGGACAGACAGAGGGACAGGGGAACGAGAGACAGAGGGACAGGGGAACGAGGGACAGACAGAGGGACAGGGGAACGAGGGACAGACAGAGGGACGGGGGAACGAGAGACAGAGGGACGGGGGACCGAGGGACAGAGGGACAGAGGAACGAGGGACGGACAGAGGGACAGGGGAACGAGGGACAGACAGAGGGACAGGGGAACGAGGGACGGACACAGGGACAGGGGAACGAGGGACAGACAGAGGGACAGGGGAACGAGGGACGGACAGAGGAACAGGGGAATGAGAGACAGGCAGAGGGACGGGGAATGAGAGACAGACAGAGGGACGGGGAATGAGAGACAGACAGAGGGACAGGGGAACGAGGGACGGACACAGGGACAGGGGAACGAGGGACAGACAGAGGGACAGGGGAACGAGGGACGGACAGAGGAACAGGGGAATGAGAGACAGGCAGAGGGACGGGGAATGAGAGACAGACAGAGGGACGGGGGAATGAGAGACAGACAGAGGGACAGGGGAACGAGAGACAGGCAGAGGGACGGGGGAATGAGAGACAGACAGAGGGACAGGGGAACGAGAGACAGAGGGACGGGGGACCGAGGGACAGAGGGACAGAGGAACGAGGGACGGACAGAGGGACAGGGGAACGAGGGACAGACAGAGGGACAGGGGAACGAGAGACAGAGGGACAGAGGAACGAGGGACGGACACAGGGACAGGGGAACGAGGGACAGACAGAGGGACAGGGGAACGAGGGACGGACAGAGGGACGGGGGAACGAGGGACGGACAGAGGGACAGGGGAACGAGAGACAGACAGAGGGACAGGGGAACGAGGGACGGACAGAGGGACAGAGGAACGAGAGACAGACGGAGGGACAGAGGAACGAGGGACGGACAGAGGGACAGGGGAACGAGGGCCCCGGCCGGGGGAGGGGCAGCTGCTCACCGCGGCTGTAGAGCGGGCTGCTGCTCAGGGGAGGGGCCACGGCGGGGTTGGCTTTCTGCGGCTTGGGCTGCACGATGATCTGGTAGCCCTGCATGAGACGCTGGCAGATGAACTCCTCGAAGACCTGCTGGGCGGTCATCTGCACGCCCTCCTCGTCCCTCCTGCAAAGACACGGCCGCGTCACGAGGGCGGCGGGGCGGCCCCCCAGGAGCCCGCGGCGGGGAAGGCGGGGCCTAAATCCTTCCCGGAGGATCAGTGGAATTCATCACACTGCCTTTGGATGGGACCGATGGTGTTTCTACCGGAAAACTCAATTTTTCTTGGGGAAAAAGCACAGGATGACCGGGCTGCACAAGCCGCCCAAACGGGGTCTCAAGGACACGTGGGGGGAGCGCTCAAAGGCGCGCTCGGCGCTTCCCAAATATCGCCCTTCCGGGCAGCTGCAGCCATGAACCCATTTTACAGCTGAGAAAACTGAGGTAGACGGTGGCTCACGACCTGCCCGACGGGCCCAAGCTCCGAAGTGTCTGAGGCCTCGGCGTTCCCGACCCCGGGCCCGGCGCTCCACTGCGGGGGCTCTGGACGGAGAAGAGCCCGGACGGAAAGGGCCGGATGGAGGGTTTGGAGGGAGGCTCCCCGCCAGTGCTCGGCTCCAGGCTCTGCAGGGCTGCCACACGGCCCGCGCCCCCCGGGTCAGGCGTCCTGACTGCTCCAGAATTCGGGCCTTAAGGGAACCCGGCCCCGGAAAGGTCCTGGGCCAGCCAGGAGGAGCGGCACGTCGGCCACGCCGGGCCACGGGCAATCGCTGCTGGGGGGGTCCCAGCCTCCGGGCCGCGGGGAGGGGGCGGGTGTAGCCGCTCCCTCTCCAAGCTTGCCGAGGACACGAGGGCTCGTGTCAGGACCTCACGTCGGCCCCGAAGAGGAAACCGGCGCGGAGCCCGGCACCCACGCGAGCCGCCAGGGAAGCTGCCCCTCGGGGCCCGGGAGCGGCGGACCCTAGGGCAGGCGAGGGCGCGCTGGGTAACCGTGGCCGCCGGTGCCGGACGCGGAGGGGAGCCCGGGCGCCAGGGCCGCGCTCACCTGTCCATGTCGGCCTCCGGGAGCAGATCGTAGCAGCCCTCGGTGTAGTCGTTCTGCAGGCCCTGGCGGTCGGGGAAGTAGTCGGTGGTGAGGGGCAGGCAGGCCGGAGTAGTGAGAGACTTCCAGTCCACTCCGACCGTGCAACAGAAGCCTGGCACTACGGGGGGAGCAGACAGTGTCAGAGCTGCCGCGGGGACCGAGGGCGCGGGCGTCCCCCACGAGGAACGTCGGGGACGCAGGGAGAGGACGGAGACGAGGAGCGGAGCGAGAGAGGGTCGGGTCGCCAAGGAGGAAAAAGGGGAGAGAGAGAGACACAGAACTGGTTAACCAGGGCAGCGCACATGCGGATCCAGCCCCATCATGCAGTGGGAGCTCAGCTAGTCCTTACAATCACGTCGGCTACAAGCTGCCGAGTCGCCGGGCCGGCGGCGAACGCGCGGAGCAGAGCGGGCAGGCCGCGCGGGGCGGGAGGGAAGCTCGGCCGGATTCTGGACGGAGCAGCGGACAGAGCGTGAACGGGAGCGACTGCGGAGGCGGCCGCCCAAGCGACAGACCCGAAAGGGGAAGGGGGCGGGGAGGGGAGGGCCCCCCCTCCTGGACCACCGCTGACCGGGAGGGGGAGACTCCAAAGAAGGGGCCGGGAAAGGGCCACGCTGTGGGCGGCCGTTCGGGGGCGAGCCCCGTGGTTAGCGCCCTTGCCAACCTGCGCCCCCAGACTGCCCCTCGCAGCAGAGACCACCAGCCCCCGAGAGGCCCCCCGAAAGCTGCCCCTGACCGGGGGAGCGCGCCCTCACGCCTCAGGACGTCTGCCCATCGGGACCATGGGAACAGTCTCTCACCCACCCCCACAGCTGCTGGGAGGCCCACGGGGACGGGGGCCAAGGCTGTGCCCGCCACCGAAGAGCCGGGGCGGCTGTGACTATCGGGCGCCGTCGCGGCCCCCCGGGGAGGCCGGCGGGGGCCTCGCCGAAAAAGCCTGGGCTTGGCCATCCCAGGCCTGGCCCTACATCCCGCCGGCCCCGCTCGGGCAACCCCGAGAGCGGCGTGAGCCTTCCCAAGAGCCCCTTGCCCCGAGGCCTCGGCTCCCCTCCGTCACTCCCGGGGGAGGGGACAGAGCCAGACTATTCTAGGCCCGAGGACCGGGAGCCGGGCACTGCCCGCGGTCACAACCTTCCCCACAACGTCCTTCCCCGAGGCCGGGTCCTTCCCTCAGCCCCAGAGCCTCCGCTCGGTCCCCTTAGCTTCACTGAAAGCTCCCGAGGGCCGAGGGCTCGGCCGGGCTCTGCCCCCCCCAGCACTCGGGCGCGCTCTGCGCACAGTGGGGCAGCTTTTGGGCTGTTTCAGAAGAAATGAAACGCTCTAAAAATGTTTTCTGAGGCTCCCCGCGTCCCGAGGCTGCGTCCTTAGCCTAGCGCTGACCACGGTGCTGAGGGGGACGAAGGCAAACTCGGTCTAGCCCGGTCCGGGTGCCCCCCCCCCCCGTTTCTAGCACCTCCAGAGCCACTTCAAGCACGGCCGGCCCTGGTCCCGGCTTGGGCAGGGTGAGCCTGGCTACAGGGAGGGACCCCCCTCCCCCCCCCCCAACAGAGGCCTCTCGGCTCCTCCTGTGCCGGGGGGACGGCCCAGGCTCCAACGTCCGGCCTCCCTCTCCTCAAAACCCGGCTCAGGGACCGCCCTCTCCCTACGGTCTGAAGCTGGGACCCAAAGCTGGCACCCGGGCTCAGATGGAGGCAGGTCTCCCTCCCCCATTCCTCCTCCCAACAGAGCCCGAGCCGGCTCCCTAAGCTCCGCCCTCCCTGCCCCGCTGCCCCTCTGGGCCGCGGCCTCCCCCCCCCACCCCCGCCTCTCTGACCGGCCGCTCCCCTTACTTGGATCTGCAGAGGCGGACACGCTGTCTTCCAGGGAATCCTTGTTCTGGCTCCTGGATCCTGCAGAAAGATGGAGAGAGCCTTGACCCATGTGATGCCCCCGAGCCCCTGGCCCTGCCCCACACAGGGAGGCCAGGCTTCAAGGCCACGAGACACAAGTCTGTGAGGTGCACCGCCCCCCCCCCCCCCCAGACGCGAGTCTGCTCTCTCTGTGGCCCGGCCCTGGCACACCGGGGGCACTGACCGGGAGCACCGACCGGAGGGACTGAGCAGGAGCACCGACCAGGGGCACCGAGCAGGAGCACTGACCGGGAGCACCGACCGGGAGCACTAACCAGGGGCACTGAGCAGGAGCACCGACCAGGGGCATCGAGCAGGAGCACTGACCGGGAGCACCGACTGGGAGCACTAACCAGGGGCACTGAGCAGGAGCACCGACCAGGGGCATCGAGCAGGAGCACTGACCGGGAGCACCGACTGGGAGCACTAACCAGAGGCACTGAGCAAGAGCACCGACCAGGGGCACCGAGCAGGAGCACCGACCGGGAGCACTGACCAGGGGCACTGAGCAGGAGCACCGACCAGGGGCATCGAGCAGGAGCACTGACCGGGAGCCCCGACCGGGAGCACTGACCAGGGGCACCGAGCAGGAGCACTGACCGGAGCACCGACCGGGAGCACTAACCAGGGGCACTGAGCAAGAGCACCGACCAGGGGCACCGAGCAGGAGCACCGACCGGGAGCACAGACCAGGGGCACTGAGCAGGAGCACCGACCAGGGGCATCGAGCAGGAGCACTGACTGGGAGCACCGACCGGGAGCACTGACCGGGAGCACTGAGCAGGGGCACTGACCAGAAGCACTGAGCAGGAGCAATGACTGGGGGGCACTGACCAGGGGCACCGACCGGGACCACTGACCGGGGACACTGACCAGGGGCACCGAGCAGGAGCACCAACCAGGGGCATCGAGCAGGAGCACTGACCGGGAGCACTGACCAGGGGCACCGACCGGGACCACTGAGCAGGGGCACCGACCGGGACCACTGAGCAGGGGCACTGACCGGGAGCACTGAGCAGGAGTACTGACCAGGAGTACTGACCAGGGGCACTGACCGGGAGCACTGACCAGGAGCACTGAGCAGGAGCACTGACCGGGAGCACCAACCAGGAGCACTGAGCAGGAGCACTGACCAGGGGCACTGACCAGGGACACTGCTCGCTGCCCCACCAGAGAACGCCCACAAGGGGCTTCCAATGTGGCCTCCGACACCACGGGCCCGTGGCCCTGCGCAGGTCGCCTCGTCCGGCCTCCCTGGGACTTATCGTCTAAGGGAGCGAGGCCGGCGGAGGGAGTTCCCACACCAGGAAGCCCCCGAGGGGCCAAATACAGAACCGGAGAGCCCGCCGCAGGGAAGACGCCGCGGGCCGGGGGGCGCCGCGAGCGGGGACAGCAGTCCCCGAGGGGCTCCCGGCTGCCCTGTCCGACTGGTCTGGGACGCAACGTGACGGGGCGGGACGAGCCACGGGCAGCAGGGGAAGAGGCCGGAGCTTCCTCCCAGGTCTTCCTGCTCAGAGACACAAAGCCGCCAGGGGGCGCGATTCCCGGACCACCAGACACCCACCAAACATGGGAGCCCTTCTCCCCGGGGCCGTGGAGACCCCCTCAGGTCACACCGAGATGCTCTCCCACCACACCCACCCCCAGGAGGAGGGCACCGCCGCCGCCCCCTCTACTTAGCCCTGGACGCGGAGCCGACCCCAGCGCCTGCCGTGTGCCCATCACCACAACCCAGGCTTTCCCCAGACAAGTGTTTCCCGGGCAACGGCGACGCGAAGCTGCCTCGTTGGACCTGCCCCGCTCGGGCCGGCCGGGCTCTCCCGGAGCCGCGTGTGCCAGGCCATGCCCGCCATCTACTGGCAGCCGGGCGGTGGAACAGAATGACAGCAAATCACGAGGGGCCCGCAGAGAGCGGCGTGTGCCAGGGTCCCTGCCAGTCCTGCAGGCGGGCGCTCTTGTCAGCTCCATTTCACAGGTGAGTAAACCGAGGCCTCCCGAGTGTAGCAAATCAGACCGGACTCAGGTCTCCCCAGTCCAGCCCAACATTGGGCTGTGAGCCCTGCCGTGAGGAAGGCCCGAGTTCGAGTCCTGCTTCAGGCGCCGTGCGCCTTCCTTCTCTCGCCCCGATTTTCTCATCGCAAAAGCGCAGAGTGCGCGGCCGGGACTGTCCCCCGCACCTTTGTCTCAGTGACGTAATGGAGCGGCCCAGAGCCTCGGTCCTCCACCGGAGACCCCCGAACACGGCCCCGGCTCCATGGCGGAGGAGGCGGGGTCTGCCGGTCTGAGGGCGGAGCGAGGGCCGCACGTGGCCCCTCTGGCCGAGAAGGGGCCGGGGGGCCCAGGCTGATGGCGGCCCTCTTGGCGCTGCCGGGCCGGGAAGCCAGAGGCTCCTTACTTGGCCCAGGGACGTCCGTGCCGTCCGCCCGCTCTCCGAAGGGGGACGTGGGCCTTCTGGAAAGCTCCCCGTGACCCCGGGCCCCTCAAGCCAGGGGCCAATGCAGAAAAACGCAGCCTTCCCTTCGCCCGCGCCCCCCTTGTTCCGTCCCAGACCCTCCATCCGGGCCCTTTAAGGGCAGCTGTCTGGTCTCTGCTGCCACCTGGTGTCCAATGGGGGCGAAGCGCGCTCTCTTCTGGGTCTGGTGGTTGGTCAAAGGGAAGGGGGCCGCACAGAAATCGTGGGGGGCGGCTAATGCTGGGGTGCGCTCAGCTCCACCCCACGGCCCCGCCCGCGGCACACAAAGGGCAAAGCCCCCTTGCCATCAAGTCTCCAACCATCTGCCCCCAGCCACACGTAGACCCGACCGAAGGCTGGTAGGCCGAGGGGCCCTTCCCGGGGGGCTCGGGGGCTGGAAGGCGAAGGGGGTCCCCGTGACTCAGATAAAGGCCTCAAGGAGCCGGCAGCACAAAGAGCCAAGTTCAAATCCCGCCTCAGCCGCTCAGCCGTGAGATCCTGGGCAAGTCCGGGAAGCCCTCTGCCTCAGCAGTACAAGGGGACCCTCCCGGGGACCCCGCCACGTTCATGGGGAGGGGGGCTGCCCCAAGGCCAGGAGGGAGGGCCGGCCAGCCTCACAATGCTCTGTCTCGCCCCAGACCCCCCCCCCTTTGCCTTCCCCGGGCCCCCCGGCTTTCAGCGAGTCTGCCGCGCCCGCCGCCTTCGCCGGCCCGGGAGCCTCTGCCCATCTCTCAGACCCCTCGCCTCCTGAGCCACTTTCCCCCGGGGCCCAGAGCTCCTTTGGTGGCCGCCCCCAGGTCTCGGGCACCGTGCCCGGCACACCGGGACGTAACAAACGCTCCCGGACTGGGAAGGGCGGCTGAAAGCGCCGCGGCCGGTGACGCGCTGCCCGCGCCCGGTCCGGTTCCCTCTCGCCTCTTTTCCATCACGAGGGCGAGGTGAGCGGGGCGGCCTGGCAGGCAGGGTGGGAGGCTGGCCTCCCCGGCGGAGGCAGACGGCTGCCTGCCTCGGACGAGGTGGGTTTGGCTGCCACTGAGAACCGGGGCCAGCCGCCCAGTCGCGGCCGCCGTCACCGCCCCACCGCTGGGGCTTCTCCGGGGCCTCGTGCACAGCCCGAGAACGCCCGGGCCGGGCTTCCCCTCCTCCCACGGGCACAGTGGCAATGCCCGCTGTCCCTGACTCCCTGGGCAGAGCCCGTGACTTGCT
The DNA here is from genome assembly GCF_048593235.1 of Sminthopsis crassicaudata. Lineage (NCBI taxonomy): Eukaryota > Metazoa > Chordata > Mammalia > Dasyuromorphia > Dasyuridae > Sminthopsis > Sminthopsis crassicaudata. Next base: position 11,627,804 of record NC_133617.1, read on the forward strand.
GGCACTGTGACCGGCCCGTGGCTTCCTCAGGGTGGGATGCTCCTAGGGAGGAGGAGACCCTGCCAGCTGCGGCCCTGGAGCCGCTCGGGGGCAGCGAGAGGTGGCTGGGGGCTCCCACGTGCAGCTGGGGCCGCGTGTCCGAGCTCTCCCTTCCAGAATAAGGGTCACACGGTCGGTGCCCGAGGGAGGATCCGGACCCAGGGCTCCGTGACCCCCGTGCCCTCTCTATGGCTGCCTCAGAGCCTAGTCTGGACGCCTCGGGCCTGCTGCACGAGCATCTCCCCGACGGCCGCGCTCTATCTAGGGCCCACCAAGGACCGGCTCGGCCCCCGAGAAACCCACGGCTTCCGTGGGCGGAGACTCAGAGCCCCCGCAGCCTGGCGCCACACGCCTCGCCCGCACCTGGCCCCTGGCAGGACGCCCGCTGCTCTCCCGCTCACCTCAGTCCCTCTCCAAGTCCTCTTCCCCCGGGCATCACACCTGCACTGCCCCTTCCCTGACCTTCCCCCAGGACGGTGCTGGGCACTCGCTCACTCTGGCCTCGTGCCCCCTCAGGCCCTGCCCCAATCCTGGTGCAGACCTGGCCAAGGGCTGGGCTGGGGGGAGGGAAGGCTCTGGGACCAAAGGGATCTTCCCACAATTCACTGCTCCTCCCACTCCATCAGTGAGCCCCACCGGCCCATCACCTCCAGGACCGGAGAAGCCGTTTGCCCGGACAGACCGCGACCCCTTCCCACTGCAGCCTCTGGCACCTCCCGCTCTCCAGGCCCTGGCGCTCTGCCCCCCGGAGCCTTCTGCAGTTCCCACAATGGCCTCCCTCTGGGGATCCCCTCCTGTAGCCCCCATTCTCCCTTAGGTAGGGAGCGCGCCGAGGGCAGCCTGGCACCCAGCAGGGGCTTAATAAATGCTCGCCCGCCCCGCCCCCCCCCCCGCCCCTAAGGTCCCTGGGGCCAAGCCCCAGGCCCAGCCTCCTCTGGCGCGGAGCAAGTGTCGGGGCGCCGGGGGCCGCGTGTGCCCCAGACCAGTAACCGCGGGGCTGCAGGCGGCCACAGATGGCGCCGAATCCCGGTTCTGCCCGGACCGCCGCGCCCGGCGCCCCTCGGACCACTTACCTGCGCCGCTGTTGCCGAGCAGGCGGGCGGAAAACTCGTTGTTCCCACTGAAATTCAGGAAGGACGCGCCGTCCGCGGGCTGGCGGGAGGGGAGGTGCCTGCGGGGAGCGAAGGGCGGCTGTGGGCGGGCACGGGGCGGCCTCCTCGGCCCTCCGCGAGCAGAGGCCGCCAGGGAGCCCCGGCGGCGGGAAGGCCCCCGACCCTCACCTCCCCGCGGCCTCGTGGTAGGCCAGCTCCAGCAGCTCCGCGGACGAGTGAGTCGGGTCCCGCTGGCCCCGGCCCTGCAGCTCGGCCATGTTCTGGCGGGTCTGGTGATGGATCTGGATGGCCTCTCCGGACGGACCTACGGACGGCGGGCGGTCAGTGGCCTCCCCTCCCCCGCCTGGCAGCTGGGGAAGGGGACGGCCGGGGCGCCCGCGGGGGTCCGAGGAGGGCGGCCTGGAAGGTGACCCCCACAGAGGCAGGAGGCCGGGGGCCGGGCGGGAGCGCTCACCCACGGGGAACGTGTGCATCCACCTCCTCCTGTTGGACGTCAGCTTCATGGGCATGCGGGACGGCGCGAAGGGGTTGATGAGGGCGCGCTGGGGCGCGTAGCCGCCGGGACGGACGTGCAGCATGGACTCCGCGCTGCCCACGTGGAACCTCCCCGGCGCGCTCGAGTCCCGCTGCTGCGCCTCCATCATGTGCTCCAGGACGTCTGGGGGTCACGGGGGCAAGCGTGAGGTGGGGGAGGGGGAGCACTCACAGCCGAGGGAGGAATTCCCAAACCCGGAGCCGGGAAGGACGAGCTGTGCTCCCCTGGACAGGACACAGAAAATGCAGCGGGGGAGGGGCGGGCCACGGAGCCAGGGACCTGAATTCTGATCCCTCTCCCAGAGACGCCCCTCTGCGGGCGGGGGGCGGGGCCTCCCCAGGGTCTCAGGCCAATGAAATCATGAGATAGACCCCAAAAAAGAAAGGCCTCGGAGAGGTGACAGCAGCTGACCCTGCGTTCTGCCCAGCTTCAGGCTGGCACAAAGGTGCCCCGGCGTGCCTGCCCCCACCTAGCCAGGAGGCTCCCCCCCCCCCCCCCCCGCGCCCCGGACCTCGCGTGCTGGTGTAGCCGAGGGAGCTGCTGACGTCATACTGGTGCAGGTGGGCGTGGGGGATCATGAGCACGTGGGAGCCCTTGCCCAGAGAGCTGTCGTCGGAGGCCTGGCTGCGGACCTCCTCGGCGGGCAGGGCGCGGCTCTGCACGGAGGGGCTCGAGGACACGTCGAAGGAGCTGGAGCTCTTGCGGGTGTGGCTCTCGCGCTCCCTCACCGACCTGCGGGAGGACAGGCCGGAGCTGAAGGAGGAGGGCCGGGGAGGAGGACTTGGGGCCCTGGGCGCCGCGTTCAAATCCAGCCACTGGCCCCGAGCGGGTCACCGGGGGCAGAGGCCTCTCCTGGAGGCCCCGTGCTGCCCATGATGTCCACGGAGCCCTGGGACCCCCCAGCCCAGCTTGTCTGGAAATCCGGAGCCAGAACTTAAAGCCAGCCCCATGAATCAGACGCCGCTCAGCTCGGCACGGAGGGCTCTGGGAGGAGTGGGCTGCCCGGCCACCGAGCGCCGTGCTCCCCTCTCCCTGGGGGGAGTCCCCTCTGCACTGCTGCTCCCCGGGGCCTGCTATCACTGGGTCTCCCCCGACCCCGTCCCACACATGCTCAGAGCATCTGACCTGGGGAGGAGCACCGGTGCCGGCCCACCCCCCCCGTGGCCCAGGCAGGGCAGGCGAGCTGGCGATCACCCAGTGCCGGCGCTACCGGGGCGGCCCCCGGGCCATAGACGCCTCCCTCGCTCCGTTACTTCCGGCTCACTCTGGACAATCTATCCGCTCCCCCCCCTTAGAGCAAAAGCTCCTTGAGAGGCTCCGACTTGCTTAGCACGGGCCGGGTACACAGCAGGTGCTTACTGTTTGCTGAACTGAAACAAAACCAGGCTGAGGCCCCGTGGAGGGAGCACTAGAGCTCCCGGCACCTGCCCACCCGAGGGGCCCGAGAAACGCTCTCGGACCGCTGACCACGCGGACGCTTTCTGCTTTCTCGTTATTTGTGCTTTTTCGGTGCATTTTTTGTCACACTGAGGCTAATGCGGGGGGATAATCGGACCGGGTCAGTCGCCTTGGGGGGGGGGGAGAAAGAGGGAGCGCGCTTGGAACTCAAGCGTCAAACTGGAACTTCAGAAGCTTGGAAGCCTCTTAAAAACCGGATGTTGAAAACGCTTGTTTCCGTGTAACTGAGGGAAAAACCAACATTAAATGTGGAAGAAAAAAGAGGAAACTGAACTGAGCCGCGCCTGAAAAGGTGCAAGCGTCGCTGCCCCCGTTTCACTGATGGGCAAAGAGTCAAGAGTGAAAAGGGCAGCGAGCGAGAGGCGGCCTGGGAGCAAAGGCCGGTCCGTGGCCCCGGGGGCGGCCCGGGCCTCCCGAGAACGGGGCCTGCCTTCCCCGCTCGGCTGCGGTGAGGACCGTCCCAGAACCTCGACGCAGGAGGGGTCCCGGGGACCCGCAACCACCGAACGGCCGCGGCAGTGGCCCAGCGCGGAGCCAGTCCACGGGCCACGGCCACAGAGAGCCGGCGAACGGGCCAGGCCCCCGCGGAGCCAGGCCACGGGCCACGGCCACGGAGAGCCGGTGAAGGGGCCACGCCCCCGTGGAGCCAGGCCACAGGCCACGGCCACGGAGAGCCGGCGAACGGGCCACGCGGAGCGGGCAGGAGCTCCGGATCCTGGGGACGGACCCGGGCGTCCCGGCTCCAGCAGCCCGCCCTTGGGAATGCGACCCCCCACCCGCGTCCCGCCACCGCGGGCTAAAGGCGCCTTCTCGGCCGCCTGACGGCTCCGGCCCCGGGTTCTGCACTCTCCCCGCGGCGCGCCGCCGCAGCGTGACACGGACCTGAAGGTGCTGAGGCGCTGGGCGCGGGCCGGGCCGGGCAGCCGGAACACCTGGGCGTCGTACGCGTCATAGTCCACCTGGATGGGCAGCGCGTTCTCCGACTCCTTTGGGGTCCCGATCGCTGAAACCCACAGAACGGGAAGATGAGGGGCAGCGAAAGCGCGGCTCGGACCCTGCCGGGCCCCAGGACCCTCCCCCGAGGCTCCTCCCAACGAGCAGGCCGAGAACCCCATCCTCCTTCCTCCCCACGCAGCGCCTGGCGCTCAGGAGCCGCCTTGGCTGGGTGCTTTTCCCAGGCACCGGACGAACCCGTTCCAAGAACCACTTACAGGTGTCCCGGCCGTTCTTTGCCTTCTCGGTCACAGGCTGGAAAAAACAAAACAGAAAGTGAGCAAGACACAGGGGAACGAGCCCCACGCGTCTCCCAGAACGTCCGGAACTTTGGAGAAGGGCAGCCGGAGGCCTCAGGCAAGAAGGGCCCCAGGCGGTGAGCAGCCAAAGCCCCGGAGAGGCTGGGTACCCACCTTTCTCCCGGCCAGCTTGATTCGCGGGGTGAAGCTATTACAGAGGTGCTGACTCTTGGAGGTGTAGAAACTGCAGAGAACAGAGAGAGCCGGTGAAGGGAGCCCAGTTCCCTGGGGGCACAAAGTCCCGAGGGCTTGGGCCGGAGGGGAGCACGGGCCCTCCTCGTCCGGCTCCAGACGCGCCCCGGGCCCCGCCGCACCTTCCCCTCCCGAACCACAGACAGGAAGGAAGCCCGCATCACCATCACAAGGGGTTCCGCTTTCCCCTCCCCTTTCACCGTGCCCAGAGGGCCAGAAGCACCGGCCACCCCCCGGCATCCACGGGCTCAGAGGCCTTTGTCCACGGCCACGCCGGCCTGCGGGGACAGAGGGCAGAGGAAGCCAGGCCCCCCACGTGCCCCGATTTCCTCATCTGTCCAAGGACGGGCCGGAGCAGGTGCAGTCAGGTCCACCTCAGCCCCTGGTCCTGCAGCTCCTGGACAGCGGCCGCCACTGGCCAGGGAGGCCATGCAAGGTCCGCACGGGACAAAGCTCTGGACAGCGGAGTCCGGCTCCTCCCTGGCCGCGAGCATCTGGCTCCAGGGTGCGGGAAGGAGCTTCGTGAAGGCGTGCCGGCCGGCGGGTGGGTCAGCCCCAGAGCACGGGCCCCAGGCTTCAGGCCCCCTGCCGACCCAGGGGCGTGGGCCCCCCAAAGGTCCCCCCAACCCCCCGGGGGCCCGCTACCTGTGGTTGATCCAGTGAGGGATGTTGTAGTCGTCTCCGAGGCGAGAATCCCGGGGCCCGCTCCGGTTGTGCAGCTGCGGAGGGGAGGAGACTGGTCAGCAGGAGAAGGAACTGGCCCCAGGCACAAAAGCCTTCAGCGGACTCGGGGCCCTGAAACAAGGCAAGCTGCCCGGCCGGCATTCAGGGCTTTCCAGCCCCCCATCCCCAGCTTTCCCGGCTCCGGGCCTTTGCTCACGCCATTCTTCAGGAGGGGAGGCTGGCCTCCCTGGAGCCTCAGGGCCTCTGCTGCCACAGCCCGTCTCCCGGCCCCGGGCCCATCACAGTGCAGAGGCCCAAGACCTCCCTTATCGCCTCCCCCCAAGGCAGGCCCAGGGCACCGGAGGGGGGGGTTGTCCTGGAGGCGGGCGGCAGCAAGGACAACGGCCCCTCGGTTTCCACAGCTGTAAATGGGGACAAGCCGCTGTGAGGGTCCGGCGCCATGAGGTCTGTGGATCTTGGCAGGGGCAGGAAGGCCAGCTCCAGGCCTCAAGTCTGTCCGCGTCACCCCGTGCACCCAAACTCTAGGTGCCCCGGAGCCGACCCGGCGTAAACAGCGCCCGGACGGACCAGCCCCTCCCCTCTGCTTGGCCATGCTCCTGGCCTACACAGTGAGCAGACAGAGCGGGCTCTGGGCCAAAGGGCCGGGTTCAAACGCCGCTCTGGATGGGGGGACGGGCGCTGCGGACTGTGCAGGACCTTCGTCCCGCTGGCCTTTCCCAGCCACTAACGCAGAACCTGGGCCTTTGGCGGAACCCCCCCCGGCTCACGGGCCCCCGGCCTCTCCGCCCAGAGCCGCGGGCATCGGCCTCCCTCCTGGGAGCGTCCCGAGGGCCTGTCTCTGTGTCTCCGAGGCTCAGCGAAGCAGCCAGTAGGTGCTTAATTAACACGCGCTAATTTGTCCTGACTCGCAGGTAAGAACAGCCCCCGGCCTCCTCACCTTAAACAGGGGCACGGCGTGCAGCGGCTGCTCCCCCATGCACACCAAGTCCACGCCGATGCCTAGGATGAAGAACAGGCCGTTTTGTGTGAGGCCCCCGGGTCCGAGACAACGTCCTGCTCACGGCCGCCCCGATCCAGGCTGACCCGCCCTGACCTAGGGCTTCTCGGGGGCGGCGGGCTTGGCCCCCGCGGCTCTGCCCCCCCGCCCCCCGCAGGACCTGTTTACTTTGAGCTGATCTGGGATGTACCACCATGGGCACAGCGCGCCAGGACGGGCTGGCACTGAGGGCACGGCCCGGGGGAGGGCGCCGTGCGCCGTTACCGTTATCGATCATGCGCTGCTTGGTCAGGATCATGAGCAGCCGGTCCACTTCAAACACACCGACCCCGGGGGTGATGACCACTGACATCTGGCCCGTCCGGTCAAAGTTGCGGTTGATATAGTGCTTGTCAAACACTAGGAGACACAAGCACACACGGGGCCGCGGCTCAGCGCATCCCCAGAATCCTCCGGGCTCCGCCTGATCCCAACACTCGGGGCCCCTCTAAACAACTGGCCGCAGAGGGGCCGTCCTCAGCAGGGGGGTCCCCACTCTCTTTCCTGAAACAGCCCCTGGGAAAACCCCCTGAAATCCGCAGGACCCCGGGCCCTCAGAGGCCGTGTCTGTGGGGACAAAGTCCAGCCAGGCCGGCGCGCTATAATGGAAAGACCAGGGTTCAAACCCCCCCTCCAAAGCCTCCGGGACCCCGACCACAAGCCCCTGCTGGGTCTCAATTTCCCTCCTCTGAAAAACTAAAGAGTTTGGATTAGAGAGGCCTCGAGGTCCTGGCCAGCTCCAGACGTGGGGGCTCAGGGAGGAAGGCGGCAGGAGGCTGGGGGGTGACGGGCTCACAGCACCCGGAGAAGGGGGAGAGGAGTGGGGCCCACTGGAAGAGGAACGCCCAACCCCTTCAGCAGCGAGGGCCACTGGAGGCCCCGCTCTGCGGATGGAGAACGTGCACTTGCAATGACTAGAAAATTTGCCCTCTGACCCTTTATCAATGGGGGAATGGCTTGAATGCTTTTAAATTTGAGTCAGTTCTCTCCCTTTTAGAGATGAGCCTTTCCCAGAAGCCCTGGACGGAAAGCGTTTTTCCCATTTCCCGCTTCCCTTCTAATTTTGTCTGCATTGGTTTTGTTTGTGCAAAACCTTTTTAATTTAACATAAAACGATCCCTTTGCATTTCAGAACGCTCTCCGCGCTCCTCAGGCCACAAATCCCTTCCTTCCGCACAGCTCTGAGGGGGACTCGCCCTCGTCTCCAACCTGCTTATGGGGTCTCAGTCGTGGGGCCCACCCTGCCCTTAGCTCGGGGCAGGGGCCAGGCCTGGTCGGGGCCGCACTGTTTTCAGGGACTTTTGTCAAGCAGTGAGTTCCCATCCCAGAAGCCGGGGCCTTGGGCTTAGTGACCACTGGATACCACGGTGACCTCTGAGCTCCCCATCTGTGACCCACGATCTATAGTAACCCTGGCCTGTTGCACCGATCACTAGTCCGGTTCTTAGCCAGGACCAAGCGAACCTTCGTTTCCAATTCCAAAATCTCCTCCCGGGCTTGAGGAAAAGCAGCAGCCGTGCTCAGGGAGCCCCCCCTCCTCTGGGGCGAGTGCACACGTGCTCACACATACACGGATCCCCCCAGGAAACGTGGGCTAAAGCTTGGGGTCTCCACTGCTGACTCCCGAGGGGACCATGCACGAAGTAGGGGGGATTCTCAGTGGAAGCTTACTGTGCTCCCCAGAACAGCCACTGGAGGGACCCCGGGGGCCGCTCGCCCAGAGGGGAGGAGGAAGCACGAGCTTCGGGGGGATCAGCCTGGGCGGCCCCGGCTCGGGGCAGGAGCTCAGGCTCCCAGCCCGCGCCCGCTGCCCGGCCAGGAGGGACGTCCGGGCTCCTACTCACCATTGAATGACAGGTTAATGGCCTCCAAGTAGTTCCCTTGGGCTGAGGTAGAATTGTCCCCTTGAGGAAAGCCCTCTGTGCAAAGAGACCAAAGACAGCGTCAGCCCCACGAGCCCGACCCCTCCCCTCCACCCCCGCGCGTACCCAACGAGGGTCTCGGCACGTCCCGCGGCAGCACCGAGCTAGGGGGAGGGGTCTGCAGGGCAGAGGGAGCCCCTCCACCGGAACAGCCCTCCGTGCTCGGACCCTCGGGGCCGGTCCCCCGCCGAGGGGAGGCCGGAGAGGCCGGGCGCTCAGGCCCCCACTGACCGGGCCAAGGACCAGGCCCCGGGTCCAAGAGCACGGGGGCCAAACCCCTCCTGCAGGCTGCGTGGGGACACAGACTTGTCCAGGCCCCGGGTCTCACCAGGAGGCCCCCCCAGCCGTGAGGCCCCGCGGGGGCCGTCATTGCCGCACCCCAAAAGGAACCCGAGGAGGGTTTGCATCCCCTCCCTCACCACTCAGAGTTCCCACAAATCGTACTCCTGAAAGCAGCGGGCACGGGGCGGCGCCGGGCACGGGGCGGGGCACACACAAGGCTCGCGGGAATGAGGCGCCCAGGAAATGAGTGAGCTGAGCCGCCTCCAACCCGACTCCGGCCAAAGGCAGACAAGGAGGGGGTGGTACCTGCGCGCTCCAGCCGCACCAGCACCGGGTACTGGACAAAGAGCTTCTTGATGGTCACTAAGAGCGACGTCCACTCTTCTCGCCGCTCGTTCTGAACCACCACCCTGCAGGAGCGCAAAGGGGCCCGGCGTGAGCGCGGGCCCCGGCCTCGGTCACCACGACCCTCGGGGCCCCCACCAGGAGGCGGGATCGATCGCGCGAGCCCCACGAAGCCCCGGCCTCGGCCGCAGAAGCCGCGCTCCGAGGGAGCAGCCCGGCCCCCGACCGGCCCGGGCCAGTCTAGCGCCCGTCCTTGTGCGGCGTCCCTGGGCCGGGGAAGCTGAGCCTTCCCAGCAGAGCCGGAGCTGGGGGGAGGGGCGCCAGGGCCGCCCTCCGCTGGGCCCAAAGGCCTGAGGCGGACACTTGTGCCGCGGAGCTGCCCAGGAACGAACCAAAGGGAGGCCTGAGCTGTGAGGGCAGTGAGCTCCCCGTCCCAGGAGGGATCCAAGAAGAGCCCGCAGAGGCCCGGACCCCCCAAAGGGGAAGGCTCGCCGCCAAAGCGTCCTGTCCGTGAAGAGCGCTCGGACAAAGGCCGGGGCCGGGCTCCTCCAGGGCCCTCCTTGGGCTTTTCCCTATCAGCTTTTTTAAGCCCCCCCCCCCCCCCCCGGGGCAGAAGTAGACGCTCAGCAGGAAGCACTGAACAAAACCGGACTCCGAGGCGGGCTCGTTAATAACGCCGGCTGGGGGGGCACGAATCACGCGGGGACCCAATGGCTCAAGCCCCCGCGGCACAAGCCACCTCACTTCTGCCTCGGTCTCCCCAACTGTAAGATGAGGAGGGGTCTCAGAGTGCTGGGCCAGTCACAGCCGGGGGTCGCGGGGGGAGGGGCGCCTCCATGGCCTGGGCAGCGAAGAGCGGGCAGCCCCCCGCTCTATGAGGGAGGAGCTCACCCCCAAAGCATCCCTCTGAGACTGGAAAGGGGGGGCATCTGGCGCCCCACGGATCCCCTGAGGACGGACACCCCAGGACTGTCTGCAGAAGAACCCGAGGCCCGCCCGGGCAGCCCTGCCCAGCTGGGGAGTCGCCAGCGTCCAGAGGGCAGAGGGCAGGGGAAGCTGGAGGTTGCCCCCCTCCCCCGGCCCGGCCCAGAAGCCTGAGCTTCCTTGGGGGGCCAGGGAGACGCTGACCGGAGGCTCCCGCGGACCTGGGGCTGATGCAGGACCCTGGACAGCGCCGGCTGAGAGGGAGATCCCGGGGGAGCCCCGTCCCTGGGGGACACCAGGGGCCGCCTGAGGCAAGGCCATCCCTTAGTGCCCGGGGACCCTCCGCCCAAAGCGCAGGCGGGTGAGGGCCCCGCTGCCCTGGGCACATGGGCAGGAGCTCTGGGTCCTCCCGGGCGCCGGGCTGAGCCAGGTCGGGGACGTCAGCAGCCCGTCCTTCTCCCACCCCATCCTCCCCGAGGGCCAGGGAGCACTGCTGCACAGAGGCCTGGGGCTGGATTCGAATCCTGCCTCACTCCGTCTCTAGGTGAGTCACAGGCTCCATTACCGAGTGGAGGAACAATGAGATCACCCCATTAGCCCAGGGCCCGGCAGCCAGGAGGTGCTTAGCACATGCCCGTTTTCCTCCTCCTCACGTGGCCACGGGCCTTCCTCCATCGTTCTGGGCCTGGGCACCCAGGGGCTCCCGAGCCGGGCCCCACGGCCCCAGCCGGCGGCCCTGGCCTAAGTCCCGGCTCGGCTCCGGGGTCCCCTCGACGGCCCCGAGAAGGGCAGGTGCTCCGCGCCAGGAGCGGACACCGGCACCCGCCGCGTCTGGCACACGGAGGCCCGAGAAACGCCCTCTACCCTTTTCTGCCCTTCCTCCCTCCTCCCCTCCTCTTCTCCACCAGGAGCCTCCCCAGGCAGGAAAAGGCCCCTTCCCCCGCACCGGGCCCTGCCCACCCGTGCAACGCCCACACCAAAGGGCCAGGCCCTCATCTAAAGATGGGAAGTCCCCCCCCCCCCAGCCCCAGCCCCCGGGCCTCAGCCTCGGGGCTTCCCGGGCCACGCCGCCCATCTCTGCGTCACCCATCCCTGCGCCCGCTGCCTGAGTCCCCAGTGACCTCCCACAAACCTCAGGGGCATCCCAGAAAATGGCGGCGCCGCACCAGCAAACCTACTTGTAAAAATCTTCATAGAATCTGCCTTCATGATCCTGCCGAATCGAGGCTCGGTGAGTCTCAGGAAACTCATCTGAGGGGCGGGGGGAGGGGGGTCCTGTCAGGAAGGGCGGAGGAGGCCCCTTCCCGGCCCCGGGCCCTCGGGCACCCCCCCCCCCCGCAGGAGCCCCGCTGAGGGCCGTCCCCGGCACCAAGGGGGTCGCGGCCCCCATGACGCCCCACCAAGCAACCGGACGCCCCCAACCACACTCCCTGTGCCTGGGAAACGCGGAAACGCGTCGGGCCCCGCGCCATGAGGGCGCCCCTGCAGGGAGGACTCACCGAGCGACTTGGCGTCGTAGAAAGTCCTAGAAAACAGGACCACGGTCACTTCATGGCTACAGTTCTTTTCCTGCACAAGAGAGAGAGCGTGGGCCCAGTGGATTCACCTCCCACGCGGAATCCCAACGGATGGAGCGTTTCCCAGGGAAGCCCCTTCCCTCCTGCCCGGGCCCCTCCGCTCTGCCGGGAAGCCGGCTCGGCTCAACCCAGGGATGGGGAGCACGGTGGCCATGGAGGCCGGGGGCCCATGGAGACTAACGACCCGTGGAGGCCGGGGGCCCATGGAGACTAACGACCCGTGGAGGCCGGGGGCCCGTGGAGGCCGGGGGCCCGTGGAGACTAACGACCCGTGGAGGCCGGGGCATGTGGAGGCCGGGGGCCCGTGGAGACTAACGACCCGTGGAGGCCGGGGGCCCGTGGAGACTAACGACCCGTGGAGGCCGGGGGCCCGTGGAGACTAACGACCCGTGGAGGCCGGGGGCCCGTGGAGGCCGGGGGCCCATGGAGACTAACGACCCGTGGAGGCCGGGGGCCTGTGGAGGCCAGGGCATGTGGAGGCCGGGGCATGTGGAGGCCAGGGCATGTGGAGGCCGGGGCATGTGGAGGCCGGGGGCCCGTGGAGGCCGGGGACTGTGCTCTGCTACTAGACTCACTGTCTGGGCCGGTTGCCTAATGCTGGGTCGGGCTGCCAGAGGCAGGTGGCAGAAACTGGAGACACCGGGGGCCCCAGTCAGGACCCCAGCCCGCACTGCGGCTCCCTCCCACCCCCACGGGGGCCCGACCGCACGTGGAGCTTCCTGGCTGGCCAGACTGCCCAGAGGGGGAAAGATTCAGGGGCCCCGGCTGATCCAGCGGGCCTAGGAGCCAACAAGGGCTCCGGAGCCTCTTCCCCCCAGCACGCCCCCCTCTCTCCCAGCATGCCTCGGGCTAACGTTTCCCTCTCTGGGCCCGGGGAAGCGGGCCCCCTCTGAGCAGCCTGGCCCCCCGGGGTACGCCCGAACCCCTCTTCCGTCCCACTGCCCTCTCGCCCCGTCCCCTCGCGCCCTCTTGTCATGGCCACTCGAGGGAGAATCACTCCCATAAACAGCAACAGTGAGACCCGATGCCCCCAGAGCATTTACTCTGAGCCTGGCACTGGACCCTGGGCCACGGGTGCCACTGTTCCCATTGCACAGATGAGGAAACTGAGGGGCACAGGGGCTTGCCCAGAGTCCCACAGCTGGTCCACGTCTGAGCCTGGATTTGAACTCGAGCCTTCGTGGCTCCATCCAGGGCGGCCCTGGGCTGCCACACCCATCGGAAACAAATCAGTGCTCAGACACTTAGACTCTGAGGGTCCCAGAGCTCGGCCGAGGGCTCGTAAGGGCCGACACAAACGCCCCGGGTCCGAGACCTCCTCGGCTGGGACCGTCCCTCCGCACAGGCCGACGGCGGCCCGCCCATCCTGCCCGGAGTCACGGCCCCAGTTGGGGTCAGAGGTCGGCGGACCTTGGCTCGGCCTCCGCTGGCCATATGCAGGAGAGCCCCACCCCCGCCCCCACGGTCCCAACCCAGCAAGTCTGAGGGTACCTTCCACTTGGTAAAGAGGTCGGCAAGGAAACCATTCACAGCTTTTTCAAAATACAAGTCTCCTGCAAAGGAAGGAGTAGAGCAGAGTTTAAGGGGTGGGGGGCGCTTCTCCCCAAATCCCCGGGCCAGCAGCACAGCTAGTCTGAGAAAAGCCGGGCCCCAGACCGGCCAGAAGGCCGTGACGGAACCTCCCCCCTCCCTTGGGCTCGGGCCACACGACGGCCTCAGCCTTGGGAAGTGAGACCCTGGGACCCTGGCAGGAATGGAGGAAAGCTGGGCGAGCCCGCCCACGGGCCTGGCACAGGACAGGAAGACAGGAGGACAGGGAAAGAAGCCACGGACTCGGCTGGAGAGGTCGCTGGGGACACAGGACCGACGTTTCATTCTGAAGGAGCATTTCTAAAAAGACTGAGTTCAAATCCGGCCTCGGACACCTGACACTTTCTAGCTGTGTGACCCGGGCATCCCCGATCGCCACATCCAAACTCCTTCCTCCTCACCGTAGGCAGTAAATACATGCTTTTTCCTTCATTCATTTGTTCACGACAACAGGTAAGACAAGAGCTGTTTCTGCTTTGTCTTGTGTCAGAACTGCCAGAAGCAATGCGAGGAAGACAGAGAGCCCAAGGGATGGCGAGCGGGCCCAGCGACCCTTGAGGAGCCCAAAGAACCTCTGCCCAATGCTTTGCGATGGAGCGCGGTGAAATAACGCCCCGAGGCGGCGCCTGAGCCCCTCACGAGAACCTGGGCGAGACCCCGGAGAAGCAGCCCAGAAGGACAAGGAAATAAGGGCCAGTGAGCTGGACTCCAAGTCCGGGCAAAATTCTAGAGCGCGCTGTGAATGGGGCAGAACAGGGAGGAGGAATCACAAAATGGCAGCCTGGCCCCATTACGGACCCCTGTAGATGCGGGGACCCCACACCTGGGGCCAGTAAACAAGTGCAAACCAGTGGGACCCCCTTAACTGAGACATGGGCAGCCCAACTGCAGGAGAGGAATATGACGCAGCGTGTCCCAAAACGTGACCAACACGAGGACCCTGACAAACACAGCAAGAGCGGAAAGAGAAGAGAATCAATCCCGAGGTCCCCACAGTGGACAGAAGCTGCAAGAAAAGACTGGCGGGTTTGGCAAGACCTAGGAGCGCCCGAAGCAAATGCGCCCTTCGCCCCGCCCTGCGCGTGGCAGACAATGGACGAGGAATGCGGGGTTCGCTGACCGGGACTGGCCCTGAGAAACGTTCTTTGTTACAAGAAGGGTTCACCTGAGAAAGGAGGGGAAAAAAAATGGAAGGTGCCTAAAGGTGGTAAAAGACGCTTAACAAAACAGAGCAGTTCACGCCCCACTGGCCTTGGCGCCTTTTGCTGGATGGTAAATTGTTGCACGGATCGCTGGTCTGGATTAAAGCATCTGACCCACCCCTTCCTGCTTTGGGTTTTTGGGGTGTTTCCTTTTAAAGACAGAAAGCTGCAGACTGGGCGATGTTTTGAGTGGTCAGACCAGAGAGTCTCTTTTGCTTAATGTGGCCTTGGAAGGAGGTCTCCGGGAGAGTGCCGCAGAGACCTAGTTTGGTCCCGTGTTACTGAACACTTTTATCAGCGGCGTGGGAGGGGGCAGCGCGCTCATCGGGCCTTCGGTTGGCACAAAGCTGGGCAATCTGGATCCACAAAAACCAGACGGGTCAAACCACTGGGTTAGTTCAAATAAGATCAGATGGAAGGGGGGCAAATGTCAAGTCTTACGCTTGGCTTGTGCAACTTTGACTTCCCATGGGCAACCTGGGCAAGGCAAAGCTGGGCAGAGGTCACATTTTATCCAAGAGAGCTCTGTAGGGAAGCGTGGAGGATTGGGTAAGCTCAATATGAACCAGAGGGTGTCATGAGAGCAAAGGAGATTAACAGGCTCAGGGGGTGCAGGGGCGGAAAGAGCGCCCAGGGATCCAACAATATCTGGAGAACTGTGCCCAGTGGTGGGCTCCACTGTCCAGGAAGGACCGGAGGCTGTCCAGACCAGAGCAAAGGAGACACCAATGGGCCTCATTTTGGGGCTGAGAGAACCGGGGATGTTCAGCTTGGAGAAGACTTGGAAGGAAATGGCAACGAGATGGTTGTATTCAATATCAGAAGCTGTGCCTGCTGGGAGAGCGAGACGCTTCTCTTTGGCTCCAAAAAACAGATCCAGGATCCTCCCGGGCAGGAAGGCGCAAAAAGACAAATGGAGGGTTGATGTCAAGAAAATCTTGCTCAGAATAGGTGCTATCGCTGTCCTGACGGGGAATAAGCGGGTGGTGGGCTCTCCCGGAACACACAGCAAGATTTTTCTGGTCTGAATTCACTAGATAGTCACTGAGTCACTGAGAATCCTTCTGCCTCCGATAAATTCTGTGATTCTGGGAGCTCAAGTGCTCCCCAAGGAAAAAAGAGATGTGCACAGAAGAGAAAGCAAGCGGAGGACGAGGAAGAAAGGATGGCGTAACGTAAAGGATGACCTCAGCTAGCTCATTCTCCAGATGGGGAAACTGAGGTCCTGAAAGCAAATGGCTTGCCCAAATACCCAACTCTTCCTCTTCCATTCCCAGAGCACCAAGCCCGATGAAAGGAAGATCCGAATTCTAATCCAGCTCCAGCCATTTCCCAGCTGTGATTTAATTCTGACTCAGTGTCATCATCTGTAAAATGGGGATCATAAAATGGGATCCATCTATCTCCCAGGGTCACTGTGATGACCAATTGAAATATTTGAAGTATTATATAAAGACGAGCTATTATTACTGAGTGAATCTCTTCATAGAAGTGGTGGTTGGAGATTGGAGGGGGAAGGGAAGGGAATAAGCATCTTTATAGCAACTACTAAGTGCTGCGCACAGTGGGAAGCATTTGGCAAACAGGCTCCAACAGGACAAGAGTTTCAGAGGACCGGAAGGTGGGGAGGGCCTCAGGCTGCACTAACAGGGAGGAAGGCCCCACACCGAGGAGGCCAGAGGCCTGTCCCAGGCCTGACAAAGGCGCACCGACGCTCGGCTGTCGGATCGTGGGATCTCGGCACTGCTTCGGGGACAGCCCGTGGAGCGTCCCCACTCTGACCACTCACAGCTAACAGCGACATTACCATAAATATCGAAATCCCACATTTCACAGCTCATCTGAATAAATATATACACCATGGCTGAAGTCGAACGGAACACCACCTGAAAAAAAAAAAAACAGACACGGTCACATTTCTTCAAGGACTAAGGGCAAAGATCACTGCGCTTTCAGCGTTTCGTCGGCTTTACAAATCGGGCTTCCTTCTCCCCACTTTGCCTGGCCCGGCCCTGCTGGCTTCAGAGGATGCTAATGTCTCTCAGAGGGCGGGAGGGATGGTCATGGTGACCAAGCAGAGCTAGGAGGAGGAGGAGGGCGGGATGAGGTGCCCTTCTCACTTCATCGGGCCCGGGGAGTGAGGCCGTGTGCACACGCCGAGTGCACGTACCCTGTGCCCAGAGGCCGCGCTCCCCATGCATGGAGGGCTGATAAAGAGGAGGGGAGGCAGCCACAGACGCGAGCAAAGGGATGTTTCCTTCTTGTCTTGTCTTTTTTTTAAAACAATTTTTATTTTTATTTATTTTGTTGAGGCAATGGGGGTTAAGTGACTTGCCCAGGGTCACACAGCCAGGAAGTGTTAAGTGTCTGAGACCAGATTTGAACTCGGGTCCTCCTAACTCCAGGGCTGGTGCTCTATCCACTGCGCCACCTAGCTGCCCCCCATGTTTCCTTCTTTTTAAGTTACAAACTTCCTTCCCAAGCCTGCACTCGGATATTACAAAACACCCCCACGTAGATGGGCATCACTGTACGTGGGACCCAGATGCTTTTAAACTTCCCTGAGCGGAAGCCATGACACGGTTTTCCCTTTCCCCGGAGACCTCTCAGCCCCATGAACATTAACCGGTCTCCCCAGGCGGTGACCCAGGATGGGAATCACAGGTTTAAGGGGTGGAAGGGAGCTTGGCTCCCTGCTTGGGTTCAGCCCGTCCCCCTTCCCAGGATGTCTCTATGTTACTTCCTATCAGTCCTCCCTGAAGAGTTCCTTTACTCCAGCCTCCAAGGGAAGGAGCACTGAGTCACCTGGGAGGAGGGAGATGCCCCAGGTTGGAGGTAGAGAACCTGGGCAACCACCGCCCTGGCCTCAGGCTCGGTTTCCTCCTCAGGCGTGATACCTGCACCGGCCATCCTACCAGGGTGTGGCAAGCAGTGCTTTGTAGCCCTCTGAGCAATAATGGTGGCCACTTTGGCAGCAGCTGCCAGAGCCCAACTCTCCTACCGCACTAAATGAAAGAGCACAAATTCAACCCTTCCGGCAACAGGTCACCTAAGTCTCGTGCTGCTGTCTGACTTCTCGCCAATTTGCATCCCACATCCCCAAGCAGCAGGGAGGCTCCTGCAGGGCACACATAGGCCATGCCCTCGACTGCTTCAAGCGCCCATCCTGCCTCCATCATTGGGCTCCACTGTCATTGTGCCGAGGCACAGAGAAGTCAGGGAACAACTTTACTAAGTCCTTCCTCTCAGATTCAATCTTCCTTCCCCAAAGAAGGGGGAATCCTCCAAAGGAAATGACCGGCACTGCCAGGCCGAAGCCAGGCCGAGGCGGATGGACGCCAGCAGACCGTGGTGTCTGTCCAGCCGGAGCACAAGGCCCGCTTTTTCAGGAGGGAACTTCACAGGACAAGCCTGGCCTGGGGAGAGGAGGCAGGGGCTGCTGCTGGGGATTCTGGGAGGGCTCTTACCCGAGTGTCTTCACTGATGTATCCACACATGACTTTCTCACTCTTCACCCATAGCTCACCCGCCTGGGCCCTAAAAGCAAGAGACCACAACAGGTGTTTCAAAGGAGTCTTACAAGCAAGGGGCAGCATGTACAGAAGAAAAACAGAACAAGATTTAGATATAATGTCCAACAAGAAGCAAATCCCCCCAATGACAGCTGGGCAAAAGTGAGGCAGGAGGGAAGCCCTGGGAGGCAGTGGGCCGCCCCGCCCTCGAGCTCCTATCATGATCATAGCTCACATTTAAGATTTGTGAAACACTTTCTATCACATCCTCCCATTTTGGATTTAAAACAATTTTAGGAAATTGCCATCCATAGTTCTATTTTACAGATGAGGAAACTGAGGCCCAAGGTGAAATAACTTGCCCATGGTCACATGGCAATTAAGAGACAGAAGTGAAATTTGAATCCAGGTCCTCAGACTTCACATCCATTGTTTTTTTCTACATTACCTATTTCTAAACATCTGCTCTCTGTCCTGCTGCTGCTGCTGTTATTTTTTACTATAACGGCTTCCGTTGGAGGTGAGTAAAATCTGACATTTCATGAAAAGCCCCCATCGGTAATGGTCTGCACAACTGCTCCCGCGGGGTCACACAAGGGCAAATATGGGGAATGACTCACCGGATACCTGCCAATTCCACCTTCTGAGTGATGTAGGCACATGTGCTGACCTGGGAGAAAAGAATGAAGAGAGAGAGACTGAGCACACAGAGGCCCCAGAAGGAAACAAGACCCCCAGGCTGCCCAAGTCTGATAAACAGGTCAGTACACATTTCATACCAAACAGCTAAGAAAGCAAAGTCAGGAGCATAACTGATTAAACAGAGTCTGCTCTCTGTCTCTCTCTCTCTGTCTCTCTCTCTCTGTCTCTCTGTCTCTCTCTCTGTCTCTCTCTCTCTCTCTCTCTCTCTCTCTCTCTCTCTGTCTCTCTCTGTCTCTCTCTGTCTCTCTCTGTCTCTCTCTCTCTCTCTTCCTCTCTCTCTTTTTCTCTCTCTCTCACTCTCTTTCGTCTCTGTCTCTCTGTCTCTCTCTGTCTCTCTCTCTCTGTCTCTCTCTCTCTCTCTCTCTCTCTCTCTCTCTCTCTCTCTCTCTCTCTCTCTCTCTCTTCCTCTCTCTCTTTTTCTCTCTCTCTCACTCTCTTTCGTCTCTGTCTCTCTGTCTCTCTCTGTCTCTCTCTCTCTCTCCTCTCTTCTCTCTCTCTGTCTCTCTCCTCTCTCTCTCTCTGTCTGTCCCATCTATTAAATTGATTGGGACAAGAGAAAAGGAAAATACTGGGGCAGCTAGGTGGCGCAGTAGATAGAGCACCAGCCCTGAATTCAGGAGGACCCGAGTTCAAATCTGGTCTCAGACACTTAACACTTCCTGGCTGAGTGACTCTGGGCAAGTCACTTAACCCCAGCCTCAAAAAAAAAAAAAAAAAAGAAAGAAAAGGAAAAAGCCGTACCAAAATGTTTGCTGAACAAATTTGTACCAAAATGTTTGCTGAACAAATTTGTTCAGAATTTGCTCTCTATCTCTTATTTGTCCATAAATTGTTCACTTATCCATACGTCTAGCAAGTGATATGTTCCATGTTCTTCTAATTTCCTTGTACAATCTCTCTCTACATGTAAGTCATATATCTATTTTGACCTTAAATCGGTAAATGATGTAACACATTGGTCCATGCCCAGTTTCTGACATACTGCTTTACAATTTTTACTAAACGAGTTGTTATCCCAAAATCTTAAGTCTGTACATTTGTCAAACACAAGGTTATGTTTATTTGCTGCTAGAAATTATATGTCTACTCTTAGCTGGTACTAGACAGTTCTGATGATTACAGTTGTATGATAATATTAAAATCTGGTACTGCTGGGACAGCTAGGTGGTGCAGTGGATGGAGCACCAGCCCTGAAGTCAGGAGGATCTGAGTTCAAATCTATTCTCAGCCACTTAACACTTCCTAGTTGTGTGACCCAGGGCAAGTCACTTAACCCCAATTGCTTGAGCCAAAAAAAAAAAAAAAAAAAAAAAAAAAATCTGGTACTGCTAAAGCTCCTTCATTTGTACTTTTTTTCATTTCCTTTGATTTCTTAACTATTTGTTTTTCCAAATAAATTGTGTTGCTCTTTTTTTCCTAATTCAGTAAAATAAATTTTTGGCACTTTAATTGGGATGGCAGTGAATATAAAAATTAGTTTGAGTAAAATTGTAATTTTTTATAAAATTGGCCCTGACTACCCACAAACAAACATAATTTTATTTGTGTGAAGTTTTGCTTTTATTATAATTGTGTTTATATAGTTCCTGGGTTTGTTTTGGCAAGTATACTTCTATGTATTTGATACTGTCTATAGTTATCTTAAATGAATATCATTTATGTATTTTTTAAAAATTTAATTTAATTTTTATAATAGCTTTTTTTTCCCCCCTGAGGCTGGGGTTAAGTGACTTGCCCAAGGTGTCTGAGACCAGATTTGAACTCCAGTCCTCCTGAAGTCAAGGCTGGTGCTCTATCCACTGCGCCACCTAGCTGCCCCAATAGCTTTTTATTTTTCAAAATATATACAGACAGTTTTCAACATCTACCCTTGCAAGAACTTGTTCCAATATTTTTCTCCCTCCCTATCTTCCATCTCCTTTAGACAGCAAGTAATCTAACGTAGGTTAAACATATGTAATTCTCCTAAACATATTTCCATGTTCAACATACTGCACAAGAAAAATCAGATCAAAAGGGGGGAAATGAGAATGATGAAAAAAAAAAAAAAAAACAAACAAGTAAACAAACAACAACAAAGGTGAAACCGCATATAGTCTCCATAATCCTCCCTCTGGAGACATAGAGTTTTTTCCATTACAACTCTATTGGCATTGCCTTGAATAATTTCATTGTTGAAAAGAGCCAAGTCCATCATAGTTGATCACAAAATCCTGCTGTTGAACAACGTTCTCTTAGTTTTACTCATTTTACTTAGCATCAATTTACGTAAGTCTTTCCAGGCTTTTCTGAAATCATTTCACATTTATAGAACAATAATATTCCATTACATTCATATGCCATAACTTATTCAGCCGTTCCCCAGCTAATGGGTATGTGCTCAGTTTCCAGTTCCTTCTCACTAAAAAAAGAACTGCCACAAATATTTTTACCCACCTTAATCTAATGGGGTATTTTTTAACTATCTCTTCTTGCAGAAATATTTTTGTGATATACAGGAATGCTGATGATTTTTGTAGATTTACTTTCTATTCTGCTACTTTGCTAAAATGATTAATGAAGTACTTCAACCAACTTTGTAGGTGAATCTTGGGATTATCCAAGAATATTGTCATAAAATCTACAAATAGAGAGAGTTTTTATTACCTCATTCCTTATTCTGATTCCTTCAATTTCTTTTTCTTCTCTTATTGCTATTGGTAGGAATTCCAATATAATACTAAATAATACTGGTGACAGGCAATAACCTTGTTTCACATCTGATCTTACTAGGAAGGCCTCTAGTTTATCCCAATTTTAAATAATGCTTGGAGATCGTTTTAAATAAATGCTTTTTTATCAATTCAAGAGAAAAAAATCTATTTATATCAATATTTTATGTATTTTTAAACATAAATGAATGTTTAACTTGATCAAAAGCCTTTTCTGCATCTACTGATATAATTATATGATTTAAAAAAAATTTTATTGCTGTTATGATCAAGTATGCTAATCATTTTCTTTATGTTAAACCATCCTTGCATTCCTAGTATAAATCCCACTTGATCACAATGTATAATCTTTGTAACATTGTTGCATTTTATTTAGGATTTTTCCATCCATATTCAACTTACTAATAATAAGTTACTAAAAAATAAAACAAGACAAATTTAAAATAAAAATTTATAAGTAAAGAAAAAAGAATCTAATCAGAGATATCTACACTGGTATTAAAGAAGATCTCGATTAAGAGTCAGAGGATGATAGTGAGGGTTTTTTTTTAAAAGCCATTCCAACCTCAAAGATTAACATCAAATGGTCATAAGCCCATAAAAGAATTATTGGAAGAACTTAAAAAGGAATTCAAAAATCAAACAAGGAGAACAAGGAAAAATTAGAAAACAAAATAAAAGCAATCCAAGAAAATTATGAAAAGAAAGCTAATCCATTAAAGAAAGAAATACAGTAGCAAAGAGATAATAACTTATCAGCTGGAAAATATACTTTGACCAAGTGGAATTTATATCAGTGCCATAATCAACCATATCAAGAAAAAGAAATACATAATCTTAAGAAAATAACTCTTAAAAGCTAGAATTGAACCAGTTAAATAGAATGACATTAAAAAGACACCAAGATATAATAAAACTAGAAAAACTAGAAGAATACGAAGCATCTCATTAGAAAACAACTGATCTGGAGAAGAGAACAAGGAGAGACTATAAAAATTGTTGGACTACCTAAAAGTTTATCCAAAAAAGAATCTGGTGATCAGCTATGATAGACTTGGTTCTTCTCAGCAGTTCAGTGATCCAAGGTAATTCCAATAAACTTTGGATGGAAAATGCCATCTACATCCAGAGAGAGAACTATGGAGACTGAATATAAATCAATACATGCTAGGTTCACTTGTTTTCCTTTTTCTTCTGGTTTGGTTTTTTTTTTTTTAATCTCTCATAATTTCCCCCTTTTGTTCTGCTTTTTCTCTCCCAACATGATTCATAAGAAATATGTAAAAAAAAAAAATGAAGGTACATGTTTAACCAAAAAATAAATAAATTTGTTTTTACATGTAACTGCAGAAAAGGGAAGAAGAAAAAGAAAAAAAAGGGGATGTGAAAAGGGAAAGACCCACCAGAAGAAACAATAGGTTTCTAGATTACTGATGAAGTTTCTGTATAAGTAAAACAAGGTTTTTGACTGTTACCAGTATTATTTAGTTTTTATTAGAAATCCTCGCAATAATAATAAGAGAAGAAAAATAAATTGAAAGAATTAGAATAAGGAATGAGGTAATAAAAACTATTTGTAGCTTTTATATTCTTGGAAAATCCCAAGATTCACCCACAAAGTTGGTTGAAGTAATTCATTATTAATTTTACTTATTTACAGATTACTGATGGGTCTGTTTCTGTATAAGTAAAATCTATTGTACATTTGGGAAAAAAAAAAAAAAGGAATCTGGATACAATAATACAAAAAATTATTAATTGCCCTAAAGTCCTAGAAGGAAACAAAGAGTTTTGTAAAATACAAAAAGAAACAATCTATCAATCATGACCTAAGATAAATCCCAGCAAGAAAACTTACAGGAATGTCATAGCCAAGTTTAAAACTAAAATACTGCAAGTATCAAGAAGAAAAAAAATTTAAATACTGTGGAAAAACAATAAGAATTTCACAAGACATACAAGCTTTTACACTTAAAAGAAACCATTATATTTAGAAAAGCAAAGAAGCTGGGGTTGCATTCCAGAATAAAATATCCAATAAATTAGTATAATCCTGAGTGAAAAAGAAAAAGCATTTCCGAAGAAATACAAGGAAATCATTCAAAGCTAATTATAAGCTATTGATTAAGATCTATTTACTTATGATATGAAAACATTAATATTATTATTAGGAGTAAAAGTATTCTTAAAATTGTTATCATTATTAAGATAGCATAAAAGAATGGTTGAGTCTGAGTTGTATGTGATGAGATGATTCTAAAATACAAAACTGGGGAGAAAAAAGATTTTAAAAGGAAAAAATAAGTCATAAAAATGTGGTATGGAAGGAAAAACTAATACAAAAGAAACAGGTGGAGAGGGAGGAGTGGTAATATTGGAACCTTACTCTCACTTACTCTCTCTTACTCCTTTTCAAAAGAATTGAAAAGGAAACAATACCTAAATACATGAGAAAATGGGAGAAGTAAGATGGAAGAGAGACTTTGAAGAATGTACAGATTAACATTAGGAGGGTGAGATGGATAGATAAGGGAAGGGCTTTTAAAGGGGTGATAAAGAAAAAAGGCTAAGAGAAAATAAGGTAACAGAGATAGGGTAAAAAGAGAAAAGGAAAGCAAATAGTGAGTAAAAACAAGATGGAGGGAAATTCACAAATAGCAATTATAACTAAATGTGAATGGAATGAACACATACATAAAACAGAAATTGAAAGCAGAACAGAGTAAAAAAATTCCAACATTATTCTGTTTACAAGAAATACATTTTAAAAATGAGAGATAGGGAGCAAGATGGCGGAGAGAAGGCAGGAACTCCCCTGAGCTCTCCCCCAAACCATTCCAAAGACCTTTAAATAATGCCCAAAAACAATTCCTAGAGGGGCAGGACCCACAAAAGGAGACAGTAAACGATTTTCCAGCTCAAGACAACTTGGAAGTCTGGCAGGAAAAGTCTGTTGCACCAGGTTGAGTGCTTCACATGCACAGACCGGGCCTTGGAAACCGGGAGCAGGCCTTGGGACTGAATGAATGAGTTACTTCTGGAGCTGTTGGCCCACAGATGAGAGGAGGTCAAACAACTGGTCAGAAGGAGGAAAATACTCCAAGTAGGCAGGCAGAAAGCTACAATTCAAGTACTATGGGGCCAAGCAGGATAATGTAAGACTAGCAGCTTCTACATTAAAGGACAGGAGAGTTTGGAATTTGATATTCCAAAGGAGCTAAGATTGTAGCCGTAAATCACTTACTCAGAAAAATTGAGTATGATTTTTAAGGAGAAAAAAGTGGGATATTCAATGAAATGAATAATTTTCAAGCTTTCTTGATGAAAAGACCAGAACTGAATAGAAAATGTGACTTCAAACATAAAAATTTAGATAAGCATAAAAAGTAAACAGGAAAGGGTCTTATTAAGGAAGATGATACTTGTAACTCATAAGAACTTTTTCATTATTAGGACAATTAGAAAGAGTGCATACAGACACAGGACATAGATGTGAGTCAAGTATGATGGGATGATATCTCTAAAAAATTTTTTAAAAGAACGGAATGCACTGTGAGAACTGAAAAGGTTAAAGAATGAGGTAAATTATCTCATGTAAAAGAGGGGAGAAAGCTATTATGTTGCAGGGGAAGATAGGGGGCAGGGAATTGACTGGAGAAATGAAATTTGAAAAAAAATTACTGAGGTACTACTCTCACCTATGAGATTCACAGAAAAAGAAAGTGATACATGCTGAAGGGAATGTGGAAAAATTAAGAAACAAATGAATTATTAGTGGAGTTGTGAACTGATTCAACGTTTATAGAGAACAATCTGGAATTATGCCCAAATATTCATAGCAGTTCTTTTCTAAAGGCAAATAACTGGAAATTGAGTGGATTCCCATCAATTGGGAATGGCTATATAATTTATGGTATATGGATTGTGATGGAATACTATTGTGATATAAGAAATGATGAGTCAGGTGCCCACAGGAAAACCTAGAGAGACTTATATGAACTGATGCAAAGTGAAATAAGTAGAACCAGGAGAACACTGTGTGTAGTAACAGCAATGTTGTGAGATGATCAAACTGTGAATGACTTAGCTATTCTCAGCAATACAATGATCCAAAACAACTCTGAAGGTCTCATCATGAAAAATGCTATCCATCCCTGATACTGATGGGCTATGAATACAGATTAAAACATATTTTTACTTCCTCTATTTTCTTGAGTTTTTATTTCAGTCTACATTTTCCTTTACAACATGACTAATATGAAAATGTTTTACATGATTACATATGTATAACCTCTATCAAATTGCTTGCCTTATCAAGGAGGGGGTGGAAGGAAAGGAAGAGAATTTGGAACTCAATTTTTAAAATGAACGTTGAAAACTGTTTTTACAAGTAATTCAGAGAAAATAAAATAATAAATGTTTTTAAAACTTTTGTGGGTAACTTGAAGTACTGCTTTTTGCTTTGCATTTTCTATATTTGAATAAACTAAAATCAAAATGAGAGCTATACACAATGAAAATGAAGGGTTGAAGCACAATTTACTATGCTTCAGTTGATTAAAAAAAGACAGAAGTAGCAATTATGCTATCAAAGATTTAATTAAAAGAGGTAAATAGGATAACTACATTTTGATAAAAGTAACACAATAAACCAATATCAATACTGACCCTGTATATACTAAATACTATAGCATCTAAATTTTTAAAAATTAAATGAATTATAGGTGCAGATGGGTAGGAGTGTTATAATAGTAGTGTACTTTAATCTTCCCCTCTCAGAATTAGATAAATCCAAAACAAATAATTAAATAATCAAATAAATAAATATTTGTTTGCTTAAATTCATTTAAATAAATAAAAAGAGCTTAAGGAAAAATAGAATTTTAGATAAACTAGATTATGACAGATATCTGTAAAGGCCTGAATGAAAACAGAAAGGAATATATTTTTTTCTCACTATCTCATGGTACCTTTACAAAGATGGGCCATATATGGTAATAAAAATTTCATAATTAAAAGCAGAAATACTAAAAGTATCCTTTTCATATTATAATGCAATAAAAATTTTATTTAATAAGGGAACAAGGAAACATAAATTAAAAACTAACTAGAGATTAAACAACCTAATCTTAAAAGAATGATTAATTCTTAAAAGAAAAATCACAGAAACAATAATTTCATTAAAGAGAATGACAATGAGACAAACTATCAAAACTTATGGATATAACAAAAGCAACGATTAGAGAAAAATTTTCATCGCTAATGCTTACATCAATAAAATAGAGAAAGAGCAGACTAATGAATTGGGTATGCAACTAAAAAAACTAGAAAAAGAACAAATTTTAAATCCCCATTTAAACACTAAATTGGAAATCCTAAAAACTAAAGATGAGATTAATAAAACTTATGATTAAAACCATTGAATTAATAAATTTTAAAATTAATTTTATGAAAAATAAAATAAAATAAACATTTAGCTAATCTGATTTTTTTAAAAAGAGAGAAAAAAATCAAATCACTAGTACTGAAAATGAAAAGGGTGAATATACCACTAACGAAGATGAAATTAAAGGAGTTGTTTTGCCCAATTATATATGCCAATAAACTTAACAATTTAAGTGAGATGGAAAAATATTTACAAAAACATAAATTGTCTATATTAGCAGACGAGGAAATAGAAAATCTAAATAGATAATAAAGAAATATATTTTAGAAAAAGGAATTGAACAGGCCATAAATTAGCTTCCTAAGAGAAAAGCACCAGAACCTGATGGATTTACAAGTAAATTCCAGCAAACATTTAAAGATCAACCAATTCCAATATTACATAAATTTTACAATATAACATTTAAAGAAGAGATTCTACCAAACTCCTTTTATGAAACAATTATGAAATTGATACCTAAACAAGGAAGAGTAAAAAGAGAAAAAATGTGTATAAATATATATATACGATAGTATATTTCTAGTCTCAGTATGGAAAAAGGACCCGAGGGAGGGAGAATATTTGGGACACAAAAAGTTTTTTCAAAATGACTATGCAAAGGTCAGTGTTGAAAAATTATCCATGCATATGTTTTGAAAATAAAAAGCTTAAAAAATGAATGTAAAAAAAAATTGTAGTTAAATAGGAAAACACTTTTCAAAAATAGATTTGAATTCTGGTAATGCCATGTTTAAAATTAACTTTTCAAAAACAGCCGAATAAAGGCAATTTGCCTCCTGAATCTTCAGAGAACTGGACAAAGATCAGCGACAATGCATGAGCATTTTTCCCTCTAGCAATACATATTATGTTGAGGCCTTAAAGTGAATGTTTTTCTTCTAAACCAAGAGAAGTCAAGCAAGGACAGGCATAGGACAGAAACATAAAAGGTCTCATCAAAAGCTGGCTACAAAAGAAGGGAAAGTACCTTTCCACCCATGATTGGGGAAGAATGGATCTGATCCTAATGACAACAGGAAACCGCCAAAGTGGGCGAAGGAGAAGCAGGAAGTGACCATAGCCGTGATTTAGGAAAATGGCTCTGGCAGCTGAGGGGAGGCCGGGAGACAATCAGAAGGCTATTGCCCAAGTGAGAGGAGATTGAAGCCTGAACTAGGGGAGTGTCTTTCTAAGCAGAAAAATGGATGTGGGAAATGTTAAACTGAGGCAATATAAACAAAACAAGAAAAAATTCACACCTGAACTCGGACTACTTGCAGCACTCAACCTTGGTCCAGGAGGAGAAACGATAAAAGGGACAGAGAGATAGAAGTCTACGGGTTCTGATGCTGATACACTGTTGTGCCCTTTTGATAAGTATGGGGAGAGGGAGATCCTGGGAAGTTCCCACTTGATAAAAAAGCATCAACAAAACTTTCTAAGACCGAGTGTGCAGAGTAAACCCTGTGCCACCAGATCTTACCAAGCTCTTTTTCAGCCTCCACATATCCCCACGCCCAATGTACTGGTCCTTAAAAGTGAGTTCCACTAGGTCAAGAGTCACCTCCTGAAAGAGACAGAGAGATGTTTCAGTCTCACCCCATCCTAGGCCCCCAAGACCAGTTCGAGAGCTTCTCCCTCCCCTCATCCACATGCCCCATGGGGGGGCCCTGCCCCCTTCCAATGAGCTTTGGGATGTCACAGAAGGAGCGGGCTTTTGAAACCCCCAAGGCCAAGGAAAGTCCAGGAAGTAAACGGGCCCATGATGCTCCTGCAGTCACCCTCCACGTTTGCACCAAAGCTGCCTCAGCTAAAGGCCAACTTTAGAGGCCCAATGGGATGGAAAAGGAAGGGAGGAGCCCAAAGATGCCCGTGGAAGTGGATGGAGCCAAAGAATGGGAGACTCCACAAAACTGGGCAGACACAGGGAGAGCAAGAGGAAGGGGAAGCTGGGCACAGGCTGGCAGTGACAGCCAAGAGGAGAGGATGCTCTCCCACAGGAGCGTGTGTTAGCAGGGCTCAGACTGGACAGAGGCTGGCACAGAGGGCACCCGCAGAGGGCTGGCAGCTAGTGCAGGGGACAGGGGAGAAGAAGGACTTCCCCCCAATGAGGAGGTTGGGAGGCCGAGACACCACTGACACATGGCACAGAGAGGGGAGGCCAAACCACACAATGGGAGTTCTCTGCCAAAGAGAATCATCTTGAGGATCAAGAGAACAGAGAAAAATGACCCATAGGGCATAGGAGAAAACAGAGAAGAATGGGGAGGAACACAGAGAGTCATTTTAATTACTACCTGGATAATTCCATTAAAACTTTTTTAAATACGGGCATCTAGGCGGCGCAGTGGATAGAGCACTGGCCCTGAAGTCAGGAGAACCCGAGTTCAAATCTGACCTCACTCTTCACACTTCCTAGCTGTGTGACCCTGGGCAAGTCACTTAACCCCAATTGTCTCAGAGGGCAAAAAAATCACTTTTTAAATACCAGCTCTCAGAGCAGCAGAAGCTTGATTTCTCAGGAACAGATGTGTCTAGTGATGGCCAAAAGCGACACTACCCACCTCCCAAAGTGGTCACAGCAATACTGGAACTCCCACTGCAGGTTTCCTTGGGCGGGCGGCCATTTTACATGATTACGTTACATAATTATCACTTCAGTGAGAATCCTAATGCAGCCCGTGGGGGCAAGGGGGAGAAATTGGCCCCCCTCCCCCAACATGGTACTAAAGG
The DNA here is from genome assembly GCF_048593235.1 of Sminthopsis crassicaudata. Lineage (NCBI taxonomy): Eukaryota > Metazoa > Chordata > Mammalia > Dasyuromorphia > Dasyuridae > Sminthopsis > Sminthopsis crassicaudata. The sequence continues at coordinate 11,657,077 of NC_133617.1, forward strand.
CATCCCTCTGTGCTTTTTGCTTCTGTGCCTATTGAAAAGTTTGTGTTTGTTGGGGCTTAAGTTCAAAATGAAAAATACGATTCGGCAAACGAGTCAGAGAAAGATCCCCGATGGCTGGAATTGAAGATAAGGCAGGGAATAAGAGCTGTGTGTGGAGCTGCTGCCAGCGGCAGGCTCAGATGGGCAGCCCAGCGGCTGCATCATTCCCTATGATCTCAGAAATGAGATGGAAGGCTGCCCGGACAGCGGGCCCGGCCCCAAAGGTGGCAAGACTGAGGAGCCCTGCCTTCTGGAGCCTTGTCGTAGGCGAGGGCAGGGTGCTTCCTGCCAGGCCAGCCAGCTATGGGCCAAGTCCTATGGATGAGGGGAGCATGTGGGCTGCAGAGAAGGTCCTTCCCCAGGCTGGGTTCTGTCCTGGCTGCAGAGCTAGACTCAAAGGGCAGTGAGCTGGGCAGGAGGCCCCAGTCACTTAGCGCTCAGGCCGTCCCCAGCTCAGCCCTAAGCCCCAGGGAGCTGTCCCTGATTCTGGCTAGACAACATCTCTATGGATGACTTAACTAAGAAGGCAAATGGCATCCCCAGCTAATGAACCGAAGATACCAAGATGGGAGATATAACTAAGAGAGTGCAGGAGAGTCGGGATTCTGCCAGCCAAACTCAGTAAGATGGCAGCAATGAGTCAGGGCTCCCACCCACATTCAAAAAGCAAACTTCACAAAGGCAGGGCAGAACTGGAGGGGAGGGAGATATGGCCAGACAGTGGTTTATCTGGGAAAAAAATCAGGAGGTTTTAGGGGTCCACAGGCCCAGTCTGAAGCAACCATGTGATTGGTAGTGGTTCCGATTCTCTGAGCCCTTTGGGATTTTCTTGGCAAAGGTACTGAAGCAGTTAGCTGTTTCCTTCTCCCACCCGTTCGACAGATGAGGAAACTGAGGCAGGCAGGGATGAAGGACAGACAAAAAAGCTACAGCACTGGGCAAGATTCTCAGGAGAAGAGAACCGAAGAGTTCAACGCCCCCTGTTCCTGGTCGGCCTGTGCTCGGTCACTGTTCAAACCTAGCACAGAGGCCATGGTGGAAGAACTGGACAAAGGGGGAGCGCGCAAGATAACCCAGCTGCCTTCAAGGGTCTGGAGGGCCAAGTGGAAGAGAGAAATGGCGCCCTGCCGGGACGGTTTGGCCCCAGGGGCAGAGCCCAGCCGTGGGAGGAATCTGCAGGGCAGGTTTGGGCTTGAAACAAGAACAACCTCCTCATAAAGCTGTCCCGAGATGAAACGGATGCACCCCCTCACCGAGGGTCCCCACAGCAGGCTGGCCAGTCACAGCTTGACCGGCTGAGGGGGACTGTACGGGAAAGGCCCCCAGGCCCACGGCTTTTCCTCCAGGTCCCAGGATCCAGATCCCAACACAACCCAGAGGTCAAGACCAAGGTTCTGCCCCAGCCTGACAGTCACATGACACTGGAACATGGGCTCTATTTCTGCATATAAATTTAATGGGGAACAGCATTAGAATGTTCAGAAAAGAGTAATGTGCACGTGAAGCACTTCAAAAGTAACACGTGGGCGGCCCAGAGATGCTGAACAATCCACAAGGGAGGCTCTGGCCCGGGGTCAGCCAGGGAGGGACTCACTCTGCCCAAGGACACACCACAGCCCCTCGCAGGGCCCCAGCTGCCTCCTCAGTAATCCCGGAGCCTAAAGTACTTGCAGCACCTGCCCCACCAAGCCCCTGGCTCTGGACAAGGCAGTGCTCACGTCCACAGCCAGCCCGCCCTCACCCCCTCACACATGCTCAGCCTCTGAAGGGAAACAATCACCTTCAGGGCTGTGATCAAATACTGATGGGGAGGGGAAGGTAAAAGGGGCCTTAAAACTGCCACAAAGAGCTCAGATCCCAACCAAGACATACCTTGGGGTCGACGACATTCACAAAGACGTCCTGATAGGGCCTCAGCCGGAAAACCTGAGTGACCGTCTGGTCCACACTGATCGTTTCTGGAAGAAGGAAGCCAGTCGGAGACCACAATCGTCAGGATTGATCTGCTTAGCTGTCAAACGCTTAAACTACACTCACGGCTTATAAATATCAAAAAACAAACTTTCAATAGAGCCAAGTTTTCACAAATAAGGAACAACTAAAGAAGATAGAAAGGGGATTTTTGTGTATTTTTTTTTTTAAATCTTCCCCAAAAATATATGTTAAAAAAAAAATCTTCCCAAAATGGAAATAGGGGCCATGAAAGTAAATGCCCTCCCAATTCTCAGCCTCGAGGGTTCTCTGGTCTCCAAGACTCAGTTTAAATGCCACCTTCCACAGAAGGCTTCCCTGCCGGCCCACTATCAGTGCCTTCCTCTCTAAGATCTACAGAGGAAGCAGTTTTTAAATTACATCTTGTACATATGCAGTTGTTTACGTGTTATCTCCCTCATTCGAATGAGACCTTTGGGATCAATGAAAAAATGTGAAGGAAGGTGGCCAAGAAGTTTCTAACTGATCATAAAGTGGAGGCCGTGAAAACAACGTGGTCCCGGCTAGAAAGAGAGCGGCGGATCGGTGGAATACAAGAGGTACGCAATGCACAATAGTAAATGGCCACAATATTCTAGTTTGATAAATCCAAAACCCTAAGCTTTCAGCACAAGAACTCACCATCTGACAAAAAATGCTTGGAAAACTAGAGAATGGTTTGGCAGAAATTAAGTATAGATCAAAATCTTCCACCCTATACCAAGTTAAGGTCAAAATGGATACATAATTTATTTATTTATTGCTGAGGCAATTGGGGTTAAGTGACTTGCCCAGGGTCACAAAGCCAGGAGGTGTTAAGTGTCTGAGGCCAGATTTGAACTCAGGTCCTCCTGGCTTCAGGGCTGGTGCTCTCTCCACTGCCCACCTGGCTGCCCCCATTGCTGAAGAACCTTGGAGGAGGCAGAACCTCCCAGCTCCTGAGGCTCTTCCCTGCACTGTGGGATAGCTCTCATTGTGAGGAAGCCTGCCATAACGGCTGAATCCACCACTCCGACTACTCCCGTTCCAGACTCTGAGACAGAACAAATCTTTTACCCGACAATAATGGTCACCATGAAGTCCTGCCTCCTCCAAGTTAAAATGCCCTGGAAAGTCAGAGTATTTACACCTTATGTTGTTTTTGTTATTTGTTCGCTTGTTTTTTTTTTTTCTTTCTTGTGGTTTTTTTTTTTCCTTTTGATCTATTTTTTTACGTAGTATGATGAATACAGAAATATTTTTAGAAGAACTGTGCGTGATTGGCCTATATTGGATTACCTGCTGTCCAGGGGGTGGAAGGGTGGGCAAGGAAGGAGAAAAATTTGGAACCCAAGGTTTTGCAAAGGTGAATGATGAAAAGGCATGAAAATAAAAAGCTTTAACAATAATAAAAAGAAAGAAAACTATCTTTGCGCATATTTGGAAAAATACAATTAAAAAACAAAATTAAAAAAATATTTAACAGCTGATTCTTTTGGTGCATTCCCTACCCTGAACCTCCAGTATCTCCTTTCCAAACAACTTGTGCATTTGTTGTCATTCAGTTTTGTCTGATTCATTGTGACCTCATTTGGAATTTTCGTGGCAAAGATGCTGAAATAGCATTCTCCATTTTACAGATGAGGAAATTGAGAAAAATAAAGTGACTTGCCCAGGAACACACACAGCCAGTGTCTAAAGCCGGATCTGACTCAGGAAAACAAGTGACTCCACACCCAGCACTCTACCCACTACACCATCTAGCAGCCCACTTTCTATATACTATATATATAGCTACCGTCTTCTCCGTTAGAATGTAAGCTCTCTGAGGGCAGGGCACATTTCACTTTTGTCTCTGTATCTCTGACCCATAATACAATGGCTGGGCCAATGCAAACATGTAATAAATGTTTGTTGATTCATTAACTGACTGGAAGAGGGGCTCTTTTGTGGGGGACAAAATGAATTGTTTTGGAGGCGCTCCTGAGATGCTCACGGGCCTTCCAGTCAGTAGCTTGTGACTAGAACTTAGGAAAAAGATGGAAGGCCGGATCCGTATTCTTCACAAAGATGACAAGTGAATCCAAGTACACAAGTAAGATCATCAAGGCTGAGAGAGGGCCCCGATATACCCAAAGCTGGTGAGTGGGATAGTGAAAGCCAGACAAACAAACTGAGGAGTGAGTGGTCAGAAAGCTAGGAGAAACCACGAGAAGGCGGGCCCACCAAACCCACCAAACCAAGCTAGAAGGACTGGGTGGTCAATAAGGACTACAGAGACTAACACAATTGTGCTCAGAAATGAAGAGAAAACCTTGGAGAAGCCCAGGAAGATGTATATGAACTGAGGCAGAGTCAAGTGAGCGCTAGAGCCCTGGATCCTCGTTCAAATGGCCTCAGAAACTTCCTAATCGTGTTCCCGGCTTGCCTCCATTTCCCCACCTATAAAATGAGAACTATCACACCCCTCCCACTCCCAAGGTCACTGTGAGAACTAAATGAGATAAAATTTGTAGAGATGTGTACATTTTAAAGCTCTACACAAAGGCTAGCTATTATTATTATTTTTAATTAAAGCTTTATTATTTTCAAAATATATGCATGGAAAATCTTCAACATTCCCCCTCGCAAAACCTTGGGTTCCAACTTTTTCCCTCCCTTTGACAAGTAAACCAATATACGTTAAACATGTTATATATTTCCACAATTCTCTTGCTGCACAAAAAGAAACCAGATCAAAAAGGAAAAAAAATGAGAAAGAAAACAAAAAGCAAGAAAATGACAACAAAAAGAGTGGAAATGCTATGTTGTTGTGATCCACAGTTCCCACAGGTCTCTCTCTGGGTGCAAATTGGCCATTATCATTAAGAACAATTTACACTATATCAATATTACCAAAATGACCGATTTCACAAGACTAAAGAGTAAGACAAATGTAAATTACAACCGCTTGAGATTTTCATAGCAAACCCCAAGTGTCGACAAAGATGCCAGAAAATTGGAACGACCGATGGCGAAGGGGCTGTGGGAAGACAGGCTTGCCTGAACCACTGGGGAAGCAGTGAACTGGTTTCAATTACGCAAGAAAAATGACGAAACTGCCCATTCTCTTGGACTCGACAAGCCCATGCCCGAGCAGATTCTGTGAGAAGGTCAATGGCAGAGACGAAGTTCACCACACAGGAAAATACCGGGAGCGGCCCTCTTGGGGTGGGTGTTGTCCCTTGTTCTCAGAAAGGACCAAAATGATGTCACCGTGTTGGAGTCAAAGTTCAATGTGGTGGAGACCAGTGAAAGCTCAGGTTTACCACAGATCAGCTATAAGCAGTCCAAATAAACATTTGCTCATTTCCCGTTTCCTTGAGCTCGTAGAGCACACGCCTTCTTTGAGACGAGCGCTCCATGTCAGGAGGTCCTAGGCCAGCGTCTCCCATGTCACACAAGTGACTCCAAAGCTTTGCAGGGAGACCTCGAAAATGTCTTCGGACTGCTTGTTCTGACCTCGGTGTGAGGGCCTGCGCTGTGTGAGTTCTCCGAATGCATCCGTTCTTTCTAGCTGTGCCTCGAGTGCCTCTCCAGCTCATTAAAGATGGGACCCGAGAACCATTTTCTCTGGGGAGAAACTTCTTCCTCCCAAAGTTCGCAGTTAGAGGAAGTGAGCGTATCCTTGTATTTCCTCGGATCCACAAGAACTTTGGGTTCAACCACTCTGGCTTTCCTCAAAAACCCCCCAATAGCACCAGCCCCTGTGGGCACGCAAGCTTCTCTGGGCTTGTGTTTGTGTCTCCAGCAGATCCTGGCCCAGAATAATGGACGTTCTGATTGTTTATCTGAGGCAGCCCATTCAGATCTGAATCGCTCCCATTTTTCAGGGTTTTTTTTTTTTCCCCCAAACTTTCCCAGTCCCCGATACTTCAGCTTCAGTATGTACGTACTTTTACAGAGGCTTCAGGACCCCCCAAAAGGGAGCAGTGGTCGGGCGCTATCGTGCTTCGTTTCGCTCAGCTCCCAGCTAATTTGGACATAACCAGAAATGCAGGACCGGCCGACCCTCTGGACCCACGAGCATCCCACCCAAGCTACCCACACACACAGGGCTCCAAGGACAGGGCAGCGGCTAGCTTACCTTTCTGCAGGTCTTCTTTAAGCGACTTCACCTGCAAAAGCAGAGGGCTGGAAAGGAAAGGGACAGAAGAACTCAGACATTTCATGCCAGAGCCTCTGGCCCTCCCGGCATGAGGACCCCACAAACATGGGAGCTGGGGAAGCACAGGCCCCGGGGCAGAGGTCACTAGGGATTGTTGTGAATGGGCAGCTCACCCCTAGGCCAGTCACTCCTCCCCTGGGGGGAACCTTCTACAACTGAAGCCCCAGGCTCCCCCAGATCACAAGCTCCTGATCCCAACATATTCTTTCTCCTGGGTTACAGAGGCAGTTTCAAAGATGAGCCGTGATTGTGGGGAAATCGCCCCAAGATTGCAGCTGGTCTGTGACTGAGAGGGCTCACCCAGAGAACTGGAGATTCAATGCCAGGATCACCCAGAGACAAGATTTGAAAGCAGGGCTGCTGACTCCCAGGATGCTCGGCAAGCCTTGGCACTCTTTTTGTGATTAAGCATCTTCTTGGGAGCCAGCTACACCCGGCACTCCAGCCCTGGCTCCGGGTCAGAGCTCCGGACATGTCCAAGCCCTCCCCCCCCACTCTTCCCGGCTCACTGGCGTGCTCTGGCCATCCTCGCAGCCCCTCCTCTCCCACAGCTCCCCCACACCCCAAGGAACAGGAATTGAATTATTACAGCCATTCCTGGAAAGAAGGCGGCAATCCTGGATCCTGGGGCTGCAGCCACCATGCTGTGACTTCCCTCATTGGTACCCCTCCCCTGAATGTTCCTTCTTCCCTGTGGAAAAGTAAGCTCCTCGAGGGCAGGGGCTGTCTTGTTTTATAATCTCTGTCCCAGCTCCTAAAGACACTCCATAACTTACACAATTGCCCATTGTTTCCTTCCTTCTTTCCTCCCTCCCTCCTCCCTTCCTTCCTTCCTTCCTTCCTTCCTTCCTTTCTCCTTCCCTTCCTTCTTTCCTTCCTTCCTTTCTCCTTCCCTTCCTTCTTTCCTTCCTTCCTTTCTCCTTCCCTTCCTTCTTTCCTTCCTTCCTTCCTTCCTTTCTCCTTCCCTTCCTTCTTTCCTTCCTTCCTTTCTCCCTTTCTCCTTCCCTTCCTTCTTTCCTTCCTTCCTTTCTCCTTCCCTCCCCCCAAGGACTTTGATTAGAAGGAGTGCATTACTGCTCCCATTTCACAGGTGAGGAAATAGAGGCCCGGCATCATTCAAGCAGCCAGTGTCAGAAGCCGGCTTCCCCCCGGGGTCTCCTGATCCCCAGAGTACAATCGCCAGCCCCAACTCTCCACCGTCCAGTGCTCTGCCACAGCAGGCCGAGAGCGTCCTGGAGACTCCCGGCCATCTCCGGACGTCAACAATCCCAAGACCTCTCAGCAGCCGCGGCACCCCTCCCAAAGCTGGCCCCTCCTCAGACCGTCCCCGTCGCGTGGGCACACGGGGCCTCCCTGCCGCCCGACCCCAGGGAAGACAGAGCCCTTACCTGTACTCGTCGTTGGGGTGCGCGATCTCCACGATGTCCCCCAGCTTGATCTGGGGGAACACTTTTGGATTCACCACAAGCTCATCATCTGCAAGGACAGGCGAGTAGCGAGTGAAACCCCAAGTGCCCTCACAGGAAGTCTCCAAGGACATCCCTCCCCCAGCCCTGGGCAGGGGCCTCCTTTTACAGGCAAGGAAACTGAGGCTCAAAGATGCTAGGAGTAAATGGGAACACTGGGCCACAAGCTCCAACCTCCTGCCCCCAACCGCCTCCCCCAGGGACCCCAAACACCCCGTGAGCAGTCAATCCCATATGGCATTTCAGGGCTTTGTCCGAAGGCCCACAGCTCCTTAAGGGTAGAGCTGGGGACCCCGGGGGCCTACGGAGCCCACCACAGAGCAGGAGGTTCAGCCCACACCAGGGGCCACAGTCACACAGATTGGTGGGACTTATGGTCTCCCCATGGGATCCCCCCAACAGATTCTGAGCATACTGATCCCAGATGAGGGAGGGGCGATGAATTAGCGCAGGATCACATCACCCTGATGGGTCCAAAACTAATGAGGCAGGGCAGTCCCACGGAGGGCCAGGGCCATGGCTCAGGCTTGTTTCCTCAAGACCTCAGTCTTCTCACCCATAAAATGGGAAGAATAGCCCTTCCCAAACTCCTTTCCAGGGGCAGAGGTCACGTGAGGGAACAAATGTCTAAAGGCAGCAGTGATCTAGAAATGGGAGTCACACTCGCCGCCAGAAGGAAGGGGAAGGATAAAGCCCAGCATGGGGTCCATCAGATACTGCCTTTCTGTCTTGGAAGCCCAATGCCCGGCACTGTGCCTGGCACCCCTTCCCGGCTGCTTCCTGGTGCCCAGCACCATGCCCGGCCCTGCTTCCTGGCTGAGGGACAGGTAAGGCCTTGGCCGGCCTACCTCTCCTATCTCTACCCGCTCTTGGAGTGACTGGCGAAGGGAACAACAGTTTCTTTGTGTCTCTAAGGGGGGGATTGGACTCCAAGTCCTAAGACCCCGACAGCGCTAACTTTCTTGGGAAACTTCCTTTCTCCATGTGGTCTTAAGCTCGAGAACCACATGGAAGATCTGGTCCAAACCTCATGTGACTGTGCTGATCATGTGGCGCCTCCCAAAATGTTTCTCCCCCGCATCATTGCAGGATTTACCCTCAGGTGCTCATCACCAAGCGTGGGAAACAAAAAATGTGGGGGTGGGAGGTGAAACCGGGGCAGCCGGGGGCACCACAGCGGAGTGAGAACGGGGGCATCCTCTGCCCGAGTTCACATCCAGCCTCGGACCCTTACTAGCTGGGTGACCTTGGGCAAGTCCCTTCACTCTGGGTGCCTCAGTTTCCTCATCTGTAAAATGAGCTGGAGAAAGACACGGCTAACTCTCGGGGTCTCTGCCTAGCAGACCCCATGGGATTGCGAAGAGGCAGACACGACCAAACAACAAAAGGGTGAAAGTCAGCGGCGGAACTCGGGCTCCCAGATTTAGGCCCCTTTTCAAACCTCAGAGAGGGTTAGGGTTGCCCAAGATCATCCAGCGGCAAAATCTGGCACTGCAGCCACACCCTGGGGCTGAAGCCAGGACTGGAGTTCTCGCAATGTTCCCCGGCGCCCCAGCTCTTCTCCAGACTGTCCCCCAGCTCATAGATCCTGGCATTGGTCAAGTCCCAGCCTCTCACCGGACAGAAGGAACCCAAAGAGCAGTCAAGGGGAGAGACCAACCCGATCCTGGCCCACTGAGGCCCAGAGGCCGGGCCGGCCTGCTCATCCCATGGCCGCCTCTTGCCCCCAAACCGGCCAGGGCCAATCCACTCCAATAACCATTTCCTAAGCACCAGGCGCGGTGCTGGGGTAAGTCATAGAGCACTAAGCACCTACTATGTGCCAGGTACTGTGCTGGGAAATGAGTCATCAAATCCTAAACACCTACTATGTGCTGGCCATCAAGCTAAGCACTGGGGCTATAGAGAAGGGCCAAAGGCGGTCCTCCCGGCCTAGTGAGAGGAGGGAAAAGGGAGGAGGAGACAAGTGTGGACTAAGGCCTTGGTCAAGGGAGTCTCTGGGAAAGGCTTCTGTCGGAGTGGGAGGGAGAGCGCTCCAGGGCTGGGGACAGCCAGAGTCTGGTCTTGTGCCCCCCCCCGGCCACCACTGAAGCCCAAGTCCTCAGAACGGCTGGACTGGGCTTCAAGACTGAAAAGCCTGGGGGGAGGGGGTTACCAGGGGATCTAAAAGTCAAAGAAGGGCTCCTCGGGGTAATGGGGGCCAGCTACTGGTGGTCACCAGAGTGCTGAGCACAGGCAGCTCGAGCGAGGAGGGCGGAGGCAGGAAGACCCCCCAGGAGGCAGCTGCAGCACTGCCATGGTCCCCCCCCCGGGGAGTGGGGAGGTGGTTTGCCCGTGGTTCTGGAAAAGCACCAAAACATGCAAGTGAATTCGATTTCAGGGGCAAGGGCAGCGGCCGCCCTCCCCCCTCCCCCCTCAGCCATCCGGGTCCAGGGGCCACACACAACTCAGGCGGATGCAACGGCCGCCAGCGGGCCTGGTCTCCAACAGATCTCGGTGTTGATTTAATAGGACTCTGTGTCTCCCTGATCTTTGGGGACCAGGCACCTGGCCTGGGGAAAATTCCTAAAACTGATCCCCAGGCCCCTGAATCTCCTGCTCTGGGAAAATCCTCTGGTTCCCATGTCCAACTGCTCTGGCAAACAATCAGCAGCCTTAGTGATTTGGAAATCAGCCCCTAATCTCTCCCCAGCCCCAACCATAGAAGGCTAACTAAAAACCAAGACCCTGTAGCCAAACCTTGATCTTCCTAATCAGGAAGCGGCCCACTGAGACAAAGAGTTTCTCAGTGAAATAAACCCGTTTCTGCCAAAAATCTCCCGTGCAGACTGGGCCGGTAGATTCTTTCGCAAAACCTGCCTCCGGGGACACCGGCCTGGGGACCCCCATGGCTGTTGGGCATCTCGCCCCTCAACAGTGTGACTGAGGCAGCTCCCATTCAGTGCTGGGTAGCCATGGGGGCAAAGAATCTCCTCGTGCACCTACTCCAAAAAATCTAGATGAATGAATGAATGAATGAATGAATGAATGAATGGGGAGGGGAAGACACTCAGGGTTTTTGCCCAAAGCAGAAATGACCGTTCTTTACATTCGAGTCAATCGGACCCCAAACAATGACCAAAGGGGACGGTCTGGGATCTACAGGTGATTGATGAGAATCAAATAGGTTTGGGTTTAAGGTCTGCTACTTAAGACAGAAATCTAGCCAGTGAGCCTCAAGATAACTTGAGAGGGTTCAGAGGTGCAAAAGAGGGGGAAAAAATGCTCTGGGAGCATCCGTAGATAAGCCACAAAGTTTAGTGACCCGAAGGAAACTGCAGGTGGGGGAGAAGGCGGAGCCGGGAAGGCCGAGGCCCTGGCACCAGGGCAGCCAGAGGGAGGCCCCAAGCCTCCTCCCCCCTGCCAGGTGTGCTCTCCCAGGAACCCGCTGAGACTTGAAGCCTGGAGGCCCCGGCCTGGATTAGCTGCTCAGCCCCAGGCAAATGACTTACCCTCTCAGGGCCCAGCTCAGAAACCCTCAAAGCACCTCCCACACAGGGCTGATCAAAGGCCCAGGGACAGCAGGGATGCAAAGCTCCACCACCAGAAAGTAATAGAACCAGGCTGGGAAAACCCCAGTCCTCCCAATTGGGGCCCCTCACAGTGACCTCAAAAGTCAGCTGGGGGAGATTTCAGTAGGTCCTTGGCAATGTTCTGGAGTCCTGGGATGCCGGGCCAGAGGCCGCCCCACCCATCAGGCCCTCCTCCCCATGCCAAGCAATGCTCACCACTGCCCCCGAATCCCTTCTTGTGGATGACCAGTTTGTAGAGCTTGTTTGTCCTCATCTTGGCCCGGTGCTCTCTCAACTGCTCCAAGCTGGGTGCAGAGGAATCATCGTGGCTCCCTGCCATCAAAAAACAAAGAAATATCTGCAGACTCAGTCAGTCGTCACTCACCCACAAAGCTGCTGGTCCGGAGGAAACGGGATGGGGCAGAGGGTGACATTCGGCTCAACCGACCCAAAGGGAGCGCAGATGCTTAGTCTGGGAAACTCATGCCTGGCAACTGGCTGCTCGGCTGATTCCCCCAGAGGCTGCGGGCAAGGGAGGAGGGCCCAGGATGGCAAGGGCCGACATTTATGGCAGGAAGAGTCTGACATGGGAAAAACCTCCCGCCGACAGCAGCCAAGACCCAGGAATGATGGGTGGCCCATCGCCCAGGGAGTGGCTAATCAAATTATGGCCCGGGAATGAAATGGAACATTACTGCGCTTTCAGAAAAGACGATGTCATGAATACAAAGAAGCGCCCGAAGAGCTGCGACAACTGACCAGACAAGTCAGCAGAGCCGAGAAAACTACATATACAGTGACAACGGTGTACACGGGAAGAAAACTCAGAAAATCATGAGAAAGTTTGAGAAAGGAGAGGTCGCCCCAGCCCTCCTCTTTGCGGAGGTGAAAGATCCAAGGGGAGTTGCTCCCATCGTGGGGAGTTGCTGACTTTTTTGATTTACTGATCAGTTATGATTTTTCATCTTTTTTTTCAATCTTTTTAGAAATTGTTCTTTGTTATACAGGATGTCTCTCAGGGGCAAGAAGGGGAAAACTATAATGATATAAAAAATTAATTAAAATGTATTTTTTCTTAGCATTTATTATATACAGGAACCAAGACAGGAGTCAGGGATATAAAAACAAACAAATGGATAAGAACTCAATGTTTGACAAAAATTGCTGGGAAAATTGGAAATAAATATGGCAGAAACTAGGCATTGACCCACACTTAACACCGTACACCAAGGTCAGGTCAAAATGGGTTCATGACTTAGGCATAAAGAATGAGATCATAAATAAATTAGAGGAACATAGGATAGTTTACCTCTCAGACCTGTGGAAGAGGAAGGAATTCATGACCAAAGAAGAACTAGGGATCATTATTGATCACAAAATAGAAAGCTCTGATTATATCAAATTGAAAAGTTTTTGTACAAACAAAATCAATGCAGATAAGATTACAAGGGAAACAATAAACTGGGAAAACATTTTTACAGTCAAAGGTTCAGATAAAGGCCTCATTTCCAAAATATAGAGAGAACTAACCCTAATTTATAAGAAATCAAACCATTCTCCAATTGATAAATGGTCAAAGGATATGAACAGACAATTCTCGGATAAAGAAGTTGAAACTATTTCTAGCCATATGAAAAGATGTTCCAAATCATCATTAATAATCAGAGAAATGCAAATTAAGACAACTCTGAGATATCACTACACACCTGTCAGATTGATCAGAATGACAGGAAAAAATAATGCGGAATGTTGGAGGGGCTGTGGGAAAACAGGGACACTGATACATTGTTGGTGGAGTTGTGAATACATCCAGCCATTCTGGAGAATGATTTGGAACTATGCTCAAAAAGCTCTCAAACTGTGCACACTCTTTGATCCAGCAGCGTTGCTACTGGGCTTGTATCCCAAAGAGATCTTAAAGGAGGGAAAGGGAGCCATAAGTGCAAGAATGTTTGTGGCAGCCCTTTTTGTGGTGGCCAGAAACTGGAAACTGAGTGGATGCCCATCAGTGGGGGAATGGCTGAATAAATTGTGGTATATGAATGTTATGGAATATTATTGTTCTGTAAGAAATGACCAACAGGACGATTTCAGAAAGGCCTGGAGAGACTCACATGAACTGATGCTGAGTGAAGTGAGCAGGACCAGAAGATCGCTGTATATTTCAACAACAATTCTATATGATAGTCAATTCTGATGGACGTGGCCCTCTCCAACAATGAGATGAACCAAACCAGTTCCAATAGAGCAGTAATGAACTGAACCAGCTACACCCAGCAAAGAACTCTGGGAAATGACTACGAACCACTACATAGAATTCCCAATCCCTCTATTTTTGTCCGTCTGCATTTTGGATTTCCTTCACAGACTAATTGTACACTATCTCAAAGTCCGATTCTTTTTGTAGAGCAAAACAACTGTATGGACATGTAGACATATATTGTATTTAATTTATACTCTAACATATTTAACATGTATTGGTCAACCTGACATCTGGGGGAGGGGGTGGGAGGAGGGAAAAATTGGAACAAATGGTTTGGCAATTGTCAATGTTGTAAAATTATCCATGCAAATATCTGGTAAATAAAAACTATTAAAAAAAAAAAACATAAAAATTAAACCGATTCTAACTTCAAAAAGCTCACATGCTAAAATCAGTAAGCTTACTTTCAAATGATGCTTTCAGAGGCAACAGACTTAACGTCTATCTATTGTCATATAGAAAATAAGTATCCTAAATAAAAATGTATTTTTAAAAGCTTTTGACTTGGAGTTAGGGGGCGGGAGTCCCAAGACTGTCCCATAGGAGGCAGGATCCGGAACAAGTCATTTCACTACCTGGACACTTAGTCATCGTCCCCCTACACACATTCACTCACACTCACACACTCACACACACACACTCACACTCACACACTCACACTCACATTCACTCACACACATACACACACATACACACACTCACATTCACTCACACATACTCACACTCACACACATACACACACACATACACACACTCACACACACATTCACTCACACACATACTCACATACACATACACACACACTCACACACAAACTCACACACATACACACACTCACACATTCACACATACACACACATTCACTCACACACACTCACACACGCACACATACACACACTCACACACATACACACACTCACACATACACACACTCACACACACACTCACTCACACACACAGAGACACTTGTGAAAATAAGGTAATAACAACTGTGCACGTTCAGCTTGTGAGAGGAGACGAGACTGAAGTTCAGCATCTGGCAAACTACAAGTTGTGGCAACAAAATTTGCCCTTGGTGTCCTCCTGGCCCCGGATTCACGTCCCTTCTCTGGCACTTTCAGAAGTAAACCCGGCCGAGGGCAGCCCCAAGCTGGGGGGGGGGGGGTCCCTGCTCTTCCCAAATTACAGCGGGACCCGCGAGGAATCCCGAGGCCGTCTGCCACTGCTCCGAGGTGCTCAGAAGGAGCAGGGACCCTCACAGGGACTTCAGGGCCCGGGAGTGTCACGGTGGAGGGGGGGACGGAGGCTTCGGATGTTCATGCGGATTTCCCGGGTGTCTCTGTTATCCCACATTCCAGCAATTAGAGGAAGGCACCCGGCATAATGGGAAAACTGGGGGAAAGCCACAGGAGGGGGAGGCCAGGCCGCGAGGAGCGCTCCCGCGGTTCCCCGCTCCCAGAGGGGCGGAGAAGGGACGTCACAGCCGGCCTCGGACCCCTCCGGGCTGGGTGGCCCCGGGAAGCCGCTCCACCCCGTGTTCCTCAGTTTCCTTCTCTGTAAAATGAGCTGGAGAAGCAGCCGCTCCCGCCAAGAAAACCCCAAGTGGGGTCCCCAGCACCAGGCGCAGCCAGAAACACGGACCACAACCTTTATTTCACACAAATGACAGCAGGGGGCTCCTGCCTCTCCGCAGAAGGTGTCCTGCAGGATACCTGGGGGGGAGGGGGCAAACCCCTCACTTAGAAGGGGGCGGGGCCCACAAAGCCCCACCCAAGCCCAGGGCCTTCCCCCACCTCCCCCGGGACTCCCACACCAGGGATGCAAAGCACCCCGAAGGTGGCTGGACGGGGTTCCCCAGCCTGGGAGGCAGGCCCGCGGGTCATGGACGTGGGCCCCTTCTTCTGCTCCAGCGCCCACCAACAAGCGAGGAGGGGCCCCTCGGCATTCTGGGACAGCCCAAGGTTCCTCACCCAGGCCCCCCCTCTGCCTTCGGACCCCCTGGCAGGCCGGCCGCAGTCCTGGCCTCCCCTGGGCCGGGCCTCAGCCGCCCCCCCTGAGGCGCCCGCCCCCTCTGGGACGGCATTCTTGCTTGTGTGCAGCCGGCTCTCTTCCCCTCCCCCCTTGGACAGAACGCTCCCTGAGGGCAGGCACTGGCCCTGCTTCTAGTGCAGCATTTAGCACAGTACTGGCATACAGCAGGTGCTTAATGCGTGTTCACAGGCACCTTCCCCTCAAGGTAATGTCCAGTTTATCCTGGGTCTCCTCGGAGCATAATGTTTGCGGACCTTCCCCCTGGGAGCCCCCAGGACAGGACCCCTTTGGGTGCGCAGAGCCTTGCACACAGTAGGTGCTCACCCACTTGGCTTGGCTCCTTGGGGCTGGAGGAGGCCAAGGAGGGGGAGGAAAAGGGGGGAAAGGTGGGGGCGGGGCACCGCCCAAGTGACCCGGGGCTCCCCAGCCCGACCTCACTTCCAGGTTCTCTATCACCCCCCTCCCCCAGCTCTAGAGCCCCGAGCCTCTCCCTCCTCTTGCCAAGTCAACAAGCACTGATCGAGCGCCTGCTGTGTGCACTCCTCTAGCCCCCTCCGATCTCCCAGGTGCTGGGTTCAAGTCCCACCTCCGCCGGTCTGGGGGTCACGTGGTGTTTCCGGGCCTCGATCAGCGCCGGAACCTCGGAGCGCTCCGGGGTCCCCGAGCCCACGCCGCCGCGCTGCACCGAGGGGGCACTGGCCGCGGGAGCGCGGGGGAATCGGGGCTGGGCCTCAGTTTCCCCGGGCTCGGAGCCGAGGGGCTCCGGAGGGCTTCGCAGCCTGCACTCACCCGCTCCTCCGTCCGTCCGCTCCCGGCCTGGACGCGCCCGCCCGGACCAGGACCCAGGCTCCCAGAGCCGGCACCGGGGGCAGGGGCCGCGCTCGCGCTCGCACCCGCGCTCGTGCCCGCGCCCAGGCCCCGCCCCCTCGGCGCGGCCCCGCCCCCGCCCGAGCCGCCGGCACCAGGCTGCAGCCTCACTTCCTCATCCGGGGCTCGCCGCCGGGAGGACAGAGGGCGGGGCAAGGCGCCTGGACGCGGCCCCGCCTTTCTTTCCCGCCAAGCCGGCCATTGGCGGAGGCCGAGCATGCGCGTTGGGGGAGCCCCTCCTCCAGACCTGTTCCACTCCCCCTGACTTCTCATGGAAAATCCTCTCCTTCCTTCACCCTCTCTCCCTCTCTCCGTCCTCCCCACCCAGACCTGGGTTCTGAGACCTTGTTATTGTGGTGCTGGTGTTGAGTGATCTCAGTCGGGCCCGACCCTCCGTGACCCCGTTGGGGTTTTCTTAGCAAAAAGATACTGGGGCGGTTGGTCATTTCCTTCCCGGGCTCATTTTACAGATGAGGAAACTGAGGCAGACAGGGTGAAGACTTGCCCGGCTGTTAAGTGCATGGGGCCAGACTTGAATTCAGGGCTTCCTGACTCCAGGCCAGGCTTTCCATGCGTTACAGTGCTGTGGCTGCCTCCGCCTCAGTTTCCTCAGCTGGAAAATGGGGATAACCAGGCTGGTATGGCTCTGAGTCATCCTCAGGCCCCCGTCGGGAACACGGACAGGGTCCTGGCCGGGGACCGAGGGAAGCTAAGGAGGAAGCGAGCTGCCGCCTATCCTGGAAGTCCAGTCAGAGGAGCAATTTTTAAAAAGGAAGGGGGCGGGGCAGCTAGGGGGCGCAGTGGATAGAGGACCAGCCCTGAAGTCAGGAGGACCCGAGTTCAAATTTGGTCTCAGACACTTCACACTTCCTGGCTGTGTGACCCTGGGCGAGTCACTGAACCCCAGCCTCAGGGGGAAAAAAAAAAAAAAGGAAGGAGGGGTGCCGCCCCCTCCTGCCCAGATCTAACAAAGCAGATGCCAATGGCTGCAAAGAAGAAAAGGAGCTGAAACTCTCACAAATTCACTGGAGATCGGAGAAAAGGCCTGAACTGAACCGGGACCAGCTCAAGGGTCTGGCAGCTTCACCAGGTCTGGGCAAGAGGCAAGATGAGGAGCAGCCAAGAGGCCATTTCAGAAGGAACCACGAGAACCGGCCAAAGACTGAGACGGGAAAGGACTCCAGAGCCCCGGGCTGCGGAGGGGGGGAGCCACTCTGTGCCCTGATGAGGAAATACAGGGGAAATCCCGGCAGAGCATCTGGGCAAAGGTGGAGGCCTGCTGGGCGTGAGAACGAGTGGTTTTTGTCATCAGACTAGACTTACAGACCAGCAAGCTCAAAGAAAAAGAAGTTCGAGAGAAAGTTCGAAAACATAGGAATGAGGCATGACAAAGGACTGATGGAGGACTTCTTCAACTTTATCCAGACATCGCCTGCTGCTCTCTCTGTCTCTGTCTGCCTCTGTTACTCAATATCTCTCTGCCTCTCTGTCTCTGTATCTCTCTTTGTCTCTTAACAAATATGTCTCAATATCTCTTTATCTCTTTCTGCCAAAAGCAAACGTATTTTTATTAAAGCTTTTTATTTTCAAAACATATGCATGGATAATTTTTCAACACTGACCCTGGCAAAACCTTGTGTTCCCAATTTCCCCTCTTCTCCCCCACCCCCTTCCCTAGATGGCAAGTAATCCAATATATGTTATACCTGTTAAAATATATGTTCAATCGGATATACGTAAACATATTTATACAATTCTCTTGCTGCACAAGAAAAATCAGATCAAAAAGGAAAAAATAAGTAAGAAAACAAAATGCAAACGAACAATAACAACAAGAGTGAGAATGCTATGTTGTGGTCCGCATTCAGTTCCCACAGTCCTCTCTCTGGATGTAAATGGCTCTATTCATCACAGGATCATTGGGGAACTGGCCTGAATCAACTCCTTGGAAAGAGTCACATCCATCAGAATTGATCATCATATAATACTAATGTTGCCATGTACAATGACTTCCTGGTTGTGGCTCATTTCACTCAGCATCAGTTCCTGTCAGTCTCTCCAGGCCTTTCTGAAATCCTCCTGCTGGTCGTTTCTTACAGAACAATCATATTCCATAATATTCATGTAGCATAACTTATTCAGCCGTTCTCCAGCTGATGAGCATCCACTCAGTTTCCAGTTTCTAGGCACAGACATTTTTGCACTTGTGGGTCCCTTTTCCTCCTTTAAGATCTCTTTGGGAAATAAGCCCAATAGAAATCCAAGCAGATGTATTTTAATGGTGGTTCTAGCTTCAAAAGGTGTCAGAGTTTTGAATCTGATAGTCACTAATAGGGAGGAGCTGGAAATGATAGAAAGGTTGGAGATAAGGGATTACTCCCTCCTAGGGCTTTTGGGAAGAGAGGAAATCTAAGCAGAGTCTCCCAGCAGATTTCAGAAGTTTCAGAAGAATAGGTAGGATCCCATGGATGAAATTTCTCTCAAAGAAACCATTTATGGGATTGGATGAATAAATGAATGAAGCTTTATTAAGTGCCTACTATGTGCAAAGCACTGACAATACAAATAGAAATGGAAGAATCTCTTCTCTAGGAACTCACATTCTAATGGGAGAAACAAGACTTGAATTCAAATCCAGCCACAAATACTTACTAGCTGGGCAAATCACTCAACTTCTGCTTGTCTCAATTTCCTCATTTGTAAAATGGGAGTAATAATAGCACATCTGCAGAGGGCTTGCTATAAGCAGATCTCCTAAAAACCTATGTAACAGTTAACATGCTCTCTGTGCAGCTGTGGATTGATGTGCTCACCACTCTTCCACAACCAAGTTGAGAATAAGCCGTCTTGACCTACTAGATCAAAGAAGTGCTACTAGCACAAAGATGTAATAAATCTGGAAGTTACCTATGTGAACATGTAAGCATCAGGAAACCACGTTTGAGAGGAATTCAATGAACTTTGGTGATAAATGCACGGAATAGGAAGAAGGCATCACAAAGCAGATAATTATGTTGTGGTACATGATTGTTATTGCTAGTTACTATTTAATATTAATGTCTAGCTACAATGTAACAATGGAATATATATTATGTAACAACACCTGGTGCTATCGCAACATTAACATAAAGAGTATATAAACTCTGGCTCTCAAATCAATAAACGAACTTTGAAATTCATTCATCGAAGTCTCCTTCTGTCCCACTCATGCCTTCTTCCCTATGAGGCCCTTGAGCTGGTCTCAAGTGGCGCCCAAACAGGGACCAAACACAGGCCTACAGTGAAGCAGAGAAACATTGAGGAGGATGAGGAGGATGACCCCTAATCATTCAAGACTCTGAAGCATCAAGAGGTAAGAGAGACAACAGGAAAGCACAAAATTAACATGCCCAGAGGTTATTGGAGATAGAAGAGGAGCTGTAGTTTTATTTAAAGTCTTGGGCTAATTTTAGTTTCACTTTAATTTAGCAAAATGGGACAATATCAATCAGCAGAAAAACAGACAAGTATATCTAAAAGTGGTTTAAAAAAAGGTAGTAAAAGAGAATTGCCTGTAATTACCGATCAATTAAAGGAATTCATGATGTGTATAGAAAAATGCTTCCCACCTCAGGGAAGTCTTGATTTGGAAAAATGGGAAATAATAGGAAAACAGATGAAATTTGTCTGAAATTTTTGATTCCTTTCTTGGGGGTCCCCCCAACTAAAAGCTGACAGCAGACACCACACCAGAACTTCTGGTGGCTTTGGATGTGGGATTTCTCCCTGAAAGAGAGAAAAATCCAAAGAGAACTCAGGGTAGTAAAAAGGAATCCCCTACCCCCTTTTCTTCTTTCTGAAATTGGCAATGAAGCAAAATATATAAAAGGAAGAAAATTGGGAGGACATTCCCAAGATTACGTGAGTATATTAGGCTTAAATCTATATGTAAGAGGTAGCTAGGTGGTGTAGTGGATAGAGAGCATTAGCCCTGAAATCTGGAGGACCTGAGTTCAAATGTGACCTCAGATATTTAATACTTCCCAGCTGTGTGACCCTGGGCAAGTCACTTAACCTTCCCATTACCTCAGTAAAAAGAAAAAAATCTGTGTGTAAAAGCTGAAAATAGATTGCTCTGTATATGTCTGTTTTGCATTATGGGTTCTGTGTTAAAAGTTAGCAAGACTTCTCTGTCATAAGAGAGAAGAATTCAGCCTCTGTATTGCTGACTAGGAAAAATATCACAGTGAATTGTTAAAATTGGAATTCATTCAGAATAGTAATTCTTTCCAAAGGACTCAAAGTGTATTAGTCTTTGATCATGGCAAGATAACTTGGGAGCTAATTTTGAGCTCCTCAAGATTAGGCTAGTGCAAGGAGAGAGAATCTTTTTATTTCCTATACTTCTGGCTGATCAAAAAAGCTTTGCATGAGATGGGGAGAGAGAAAAAAAAATATGTTTCATATAGCAAAATAGTGAGAAATGTATATATAGAGAAATATTTCTCACATAGAAGTGAAAAGAGCATAGATTGAAAGGAATTAGAGTTTGGGAACTTTTGAGAAAACAGAAGAGCAGTATGCTATCACTTTAAAAGCTTCTATAAGGAAGGAACCTCTACCTTGTTATCAGAACTCAGGCTTGTGGAAATATACCAGGAAGAATCTCAAGGTAAAGACCCCTGTGAAGCAAAAATTGGCATTTAACTCTTTCCTGGATTACTAAAGGGAAGAGACTTGACACAATGAAATAATCATCGGGAAAAGTTTAGCATACTTCTTCCAGGGAAGCACTACATAAATATTATTATTTTATTTTTTAAATTAATTTTATAATGATAACATTTTTTGACAGTACATATACATGGGTAATTTTTTTTATAACATTATCCCTTGTACTAACTTCTTTTCTGAATTTTCCCCTCCCTCTACCCCCTTCCCTAGATGACAGGCAATCCCATACGTGTTACATGTACAGTATATCCTAGATATATGTGTGTAAAACCAATTTCTTGTTGCACATGAAGAATTGTATTTAGAAGGTAAAAGTAACCTGGGTAGAAAGACAATAGTGCAAACAGTCATAAATATTATTAGTATTATGTCCACTGATTAAATCACGAGTCCTTGTTATTGAACCATTTGAAAATGCCAAGGATTTGGGGGAACAAGTGTTTTCTGTCCTGGGTCTTTCATAGCTGTGACTGCAACTCTTGCAGGAGCAATTCTGGGCCACATTTCTCCAGGAAGGCTTCCCAGGATAATGGCCAAGGGTCCTGGGATGGAAGCAAGGCCATTTCCAAGTCCCTTGGACTCAGTTTCCTGGACAGGGTATATGGGGAGATGGTGACCAAGGGAGTTGGGAGTTGACCTGCCTTGGAAAAACTGCCTCCTGATCATCCCTCCAGGTGCTTTGCTATTTCAAGTCGGCAGGCTTGGCTGCTCTGTGACCATCAGCCTGTGGAGATGGCTGGCTCTTTCTCCACAGGAAATGTTTCCATGTATGATGGGAAGGTATGATAGGATGTTATGGAAGAAAACAAACAATGAAATTCTGAAGACATAAATGGAAATTCCTTCCAAAGAGAAGGAAAATCAAATTTATATGAAGAGACCAATTTAAATACACCATTTTAGATTCTTAAAATATATTGATAAATATATAAACATACACATAATGTTTTTACACACACAAGAGAGAAATAAGGACTAGTAATAATGGATAAGATCCACTAGGTGGTGCCATAATGGATGGAGCACTAGATCTGGAATCAGGACAACTCATCTTGCTGAATTCAAATCTGATCTCAAACACTTACTAGCTGTGTAATTCTAGACAAGTCACTTAATCCTGTTTGCCTCTGTTTCTTCATGTGTAAAATGAGCTGGAGAAGGAAATGGCAAAGCACTTATGTCAGCATCTTTGCTAAGAAAGCCCCCCCCAAAGGTCATATAGAATCAGATACAACTGAAAAATAACTAAAGGATGAAGAAGAAAAAAAAAAAAAATCAGTATAAATGCTTTTTGCATTTTTTTTGTTAGTTTTTTTTTTTTTTTAACTCTGCATGGTCAGAAAGAAAAGTGTCGATACAATTTAGATTATAAAGAATTATAAAGGTTTTGTACAAACAAATTTTGAGTTAAAATTAGAAAAGAAACAAATAATAGGGGCGAGGGAGAAATATTTTGCAGTAAGTTTCTCTGATAAAAGTCTTATTTCTAAGTTATATAAGGAAGCAATTCAAATTTATGTGGGTAAGAGGAACCATGCCCCAGTAGAGACAGTTAAGACGTAAATGTGCAGTTGGAAAAGTACAAAAGGCAAGCTATCAATAACCATAAAAAAAAAAAAAAAATGGTATAACTCCCTAATAATTAGAGAAATGCAAATTAAAGCAACTCTGAGTTTGTGTCATACCAGATGGGTAAAGAGGACATAACAGATGCCAGAGGGACTTCAAGAAAATAATCAAACTAGTTCACTGTTGGTGGAATTATGGATTTGTTTAGCCATTCTGCAAAGCAGTTAAAAACTATGCCCTCAATGTTACTGAATTGTGGCATACCATTTGACCCAATTGTATCAAGACAGGGTCTATGACCTCAAGAATCCAAAGGTAAATGATATGTGTGCAAAAAATTATTTATAGCAATTCTTTTCAGAGTAAATTAAAAAAAAAAAAAAAAACTTGGAAACACAGGGAGTATGCTTCTATTGGAAAAATAGCAAAACAAATTCTGGTATGTGAATGTAATAGAATATTATTATGCTAAAGAAATGAGGAAATCAGAGAGCCCTCCGTGCTCTGATACAGAGTAAAGTGAATAATATTAGGAGAACAGTTTATACAAATACAAAAACATTGTAGAGAAAAACAATAGGACTCTGACTAATGCTAGGATAAATCCCAAGTCAGGAGGTCTGAACAGAAATCATGTCTCCTGCCAAAATCTACCTCCTGCCAAAGAGATAATGGACTTAAAATCCAAAATTATGCATGCATATTTGGTCATGACCAATGTAAGGATTTGTTTTGCTGATCTATGTATGGTTGTGAGGGTTTTGATTTTTTAATTGTTTAATGGCTATGGAGCAGTAGTAAGAAGAAAAAAACTTGTTTCATTGTAAGGCTGATCAATGTAGGGGCAGCTAGGTGGTACAGTCGATAGAGCTTTGGATCTAGAGTCAGAGAGCCACATTTTCCTGAATTTGAATCTGGTCTCAGACACTAAGTGGCTAAGTGATCCTGAGCGAGTCAGTTAACCCAATTTGTCTCAGTTTCCTTATCTGTAAAATGATCTGAAGGAAATGGTAAATTGCTCCCCAAGAAAACCTTACATGGGATCGCAGAATTGGACATGACTGAAAATGATTGAATATATCCATGTAAAGTGGTATAACAAAGTTACCTGAGATAAAATATGCTGAGAACTTTTTTAAAAATGACTGGGTTAACAACAAAACAAATACATGAATATGTAGATAGAGAAGCAACTGATATTTTGTTATGAATTTTTGGGTTTTTTTAAAAGAAGAGTGTTGGGGCAGCTAAGTGGCACAATGGATAGTGCACCAGCCCTGAAGTCAGAGGACCTGAGTTCGAATCTGGTCTTAGACTTCCTATCTGTGTGACCCTGGGTAAGTCACTTAACCCCAATTGCTTCAGGGGGAAAAAAGAGTGAAATGAGCAAAAGCAGAACACAATACAATATATACAATGACCACAACAATGTAAAGAAAAGACAATTCTACTCCACATTAAAGAATCCACAATGAAATATGCTACT
Source organism: Sminthopsis crassicaudata (assembly GCF_048593235.1). Taxonomy (NCBI): domain Eukaryota; kingdom Metazoa; phylum Chordata; class Mammalia; order Dasyuromorphia; family Dasyuridae; genus Sminthopsis; species Sminthopsis crassicaudata. The sequence continues at coordinate 11,681,219 of NC_133617.1, forward strand.
TCTATCCCCTCACACAAGAGTGATGGATGAAATGAAACCTAAATTTTCAGACACTGGTGATATATAGATTTGTTTTGTTTCCTTATGCTTAATAGTTATAAGAAATGGTTTTTAAATTATTTGGTTGGGAGAAAATTGAATGAGAAGAAATGAATTATAGAAATGCTCAAGAAAAAGGAGAAATAAAGGAAAGAACATTGTCAAGGAAGAGTTTAAAAGATATATGGAAAAGAGCCAAAGATGCAGTAGACTTTGAAACTAACTTCAAAACCGATTCCATTTAAAAAAGGAAATAAGGGGGGCAGCTAGTTGGGGCAGTGTTTAGAGCACCAGCCCTGAAGTCAGGAGGACCTGAGTTCAAATATGACCTTAGACACTTAACACTTCCTGGCTGTGTGACCTTGAGCAATTCACTTAATTGCCTTTGGGTGGGGGGGAGAAAAAGGAAGAAGGAAATAAGGTTTTCTCCTCTTCACTGCATGTTAGGATTACAAGGTGAAAACTCAGGTTGTCTGGACAGTGAGAAGGTGAGAATTCAGGTTGACTTGACAGTTCTCTGGCTCAGACCTTTGGTTCGGGCCTTTAAAGGGAGTATATACCTTAGGAATTCTAGGAGGAGCAAGCTCATTGGTTGAAGTAATGTTTCCCAGAAGCCCTTGCGTTATCCCACGCCCATTCTCTGGGAGGATAAAAGAAGGGCAGCATTGGGTCTGAGAGAATCAACTCTGGGATAAAGTCTTGACGCCAGGCAGGCTGAAAGGAGACCAGTCTGATTTGAGAAAGGACAAGAGTTGGAGGAGATTTGGAGCTCCCAAGAAACCTGCACACAGAGGAAAAGATTTTATAGATCTCCTCCCAGAGAAGGATTATAATTGAGCAGGCGACCAGACCCTCACAATTCAAGAACATTACAACTGCATATGTAAATGTTCATGTTTGTGATTCAAACAGAAAACAAAAGAACTTGAATAGAACTTGTGGTTTAGACAAAAAAAAAAAAAAAAAAAACTAAAATCTTTCCATAGAACTTCCATATACCTTGTGATTGCTGAGCCAGTGAAGAGATGTTTGAAAGAGCATGGAAAATGGGAGAGGTATTGTAGGATAGGGGGAAAACCCTCAAACATCCGCTTTTCTGGGGGCTCCTTTTTTCCCCCTGTGGAATTATGGGGCAGGACTAAATGAAGGTGCCTCAGAGGCCCTCTGGTCCAATCTGCTTCCTTTATAGAAGAGGAAATTGATAATCAGAGGGATTGAGCAATTTGCTAGAATCTGACAGCTGAGGGCAGAGTCAGGAAGGACTCTGAATCCTTCTACTCCTATCTCCTTATTTTTAGGGGGAGAAATATCAGGAGCAAAAGGGGGAAGAGACATGTTCAAAAATCACGTGGGTAACTTCAGCTAGGTGGCTCCATAGTACACAGAGCCAGAGCCGTAGGGCTGGAGGCCAGCAGATGAATCTTCCTGATTTCAAACACAGCACTGTTTGCCTCAGTTTTCTCATCTGTAAAATGAGCTGGGAGAAGGAAATGGCCAACTGCTCTAGTATATCTGCCAAGAAAACCCCAAGTGGGGTCACAGAGACTCAGACACAACGGAACAACAATATTTCTTGATTCGAAATCCTGAACTTTTCCCACTGTACTGTACTGCCTACTTCAGAACTCAGATCTCGGTCAGTTCCAGACTGAGGCTTGAGAAGCAACTGAGACAAAAGTCCTATTAGAGAATAGAGGAATAGAACTCCCTCCCAACTCTGGGCATCAGAGCAGGCTGCGTCTGAGCTGCTTCTGAAAGAGAAGGAAGGGTTTCCTAAGAAGAAAGACCCTCCCAGGCTTTTAGGAGACTGCAGAAAGACGGAGACAAAGAGGGCAGGATGAGATGCAGGATGGGACATAGGTATGGCGGGCATGGAGTCCAGTTCTGCCCTGCTTTAAGGAGCCCTGGAATAGGCGCAGCAGGGCTTTGACATCAATGGCATGGTGTTAATAATGAGGGAAAGGAAAGGGGGAACCCCATTCTGGGCGCATAGATAATAAGATAATCCCATGAGATGTAGTGTCCCCTGTAAATGAATTTACAGGCCTGAAAACCTAGAGTGATAACTAAAAGGTTTATTGTAGAAATTTGGAAGTAAAGCTCAGTTAGGAAGACGCCAGGGCCAAAGGTGGCCGCTGGGTGGGCAGGAACCTCTACATGGCTGGAAGGATACTATGTGTTGGCTGGGAGGGCTCCTGCCAAGAGGGCATTCTGGCTCACCTCTTTTATACCCAAAAGATGAAGGGCGGTACCCCTAAGTTCTCGGTGGGCTTTTCAGTTACCAGATCGGGTGAGGGCTGGGGGAAGCTGAGCTGAGGGTGGGGGCTGGGCCCGGATATTCAAAGGGTGCCTTTGACCAGGATTTGTGAATCAAGGTCAGCCTGGGTTAGGCAATTAGAAAGGAATCTTAAAGGGACTTCAACCCCCATCATTAGGATTACAAGGTGACTTTTGCTTATCCTGACTAGGACTTATTCGGAGCCCTTCAGAGGAGCTAGCCCGGACCTTCACAGCATGGAACAGGTGGGAAGGCCCTTAGAAGGTAGGAACGGATGATTTCATTGGGGGAAATTTCTTCTTCTTCTGGCTTATGCCCATTTTGCTCTGGAAACAATTCCATAAATTTCTAGGGCCAGAAGAACTCGTCCCTGGTAGTTGGCTCTCTGCTGAGGAGTCCATCTGCTCTGGAGCAGGACAACAACTGATTTATGTGGCCCTTTCCACACAACTGCCAGTTCCCTGAGGACAGGGATAGCTTGGCAGAGTTCCTGCAGATATTTAATCAGTGTTTGCTTATATAACAGACTGAAGGGGATTGCTTGGGATGGCCTCTGCCAGGTGGAGGGGTCCGGAGAATCTGCTGAACCCAGAATTAAGATGATGTTTAATGGAAGTGCATTCATAAACAGCCTCTAACTGGTCCTGGCCTGTTAACCATATGGTAAGGAGGAGCCTTTCAGATGGCCTGGCTATCGAGAACCGGGAGCTTCCAAAAGGATTAGGGACGGAGACTCGGACATTTGTTTCTTTTCTCTTCAATCTTCCACTCTTATCCTTACTTCTTTGGTAGCATTGCCCCGTGAGACACAGTAGGCTCCAGTTTTTGCCACAGAGGCCGGAAGGCCTGATTCTTTGTCTATTTCTGTTTTCTTCTCCAGTTTGAAGCAAAGGAGTTGGACAAGGGGGATAAGGAGACTTTGGGGATTTCAAAAGGTCAGAATTCCAAGTCATTTAAAGCTAGGGTCAAGTTTTACAGGCAGCAAAACATTTATAACCCAAGGGAGCCAGGAATGACCTTTGGCACTTAAACTAAACAACAACAGTGGCTGAGCTGGAGATTCATCTGGCAGTCATGAATTTCATGGGACCAATGCTAGGTAAAGTGTTGGGAGACCAAGCCCACTCTCCTCTCCAGAGACCAAGGTGGGATGGGGAATGTAGGGGTAAATGTTTGGATTTTCTTCCTGTTATACTGTCAAAGCAAGTAAGCTTTTCTAGAGATTAATTGATAGAAAATAGAACCAGGGTACCTATAATCAAAAATAGCGGGGGGGGGGGGGGTTAGAACCAATGGTAGCAGGGAAGAAACTTCCCTGAACCTTTGAGGACCTGCCCTTAATCCCCTGAGGATCCTATGGGGCCTGCCTGGCTTTGGAAAAGTAAGAGCATACTTAATACATTTACTGGATAAAGAGTGCCTGGTATGTAGAAATTTATGTTAAATCCAATATATGCAGATATATTTATACAATTATCTTGTTGCACAAGAAAAATCAAGTCAAACCAGAGAAAAATGAGAAAAAAATGCAAGCAAATAACAACAAAAAGAGTGAAAATGCTATGTTGTGATCCATACTCAGTTCCCACAGGCCTCTCTCTGGGTTCAGATGGCTCTCTCCATCACAAGTCTATTGCAATTGCCCTGAATCACCTCATTGTTGAAAAGAGCCGCGTCCATCAGAATTGATCATCCTATAGTTTTGTTGTTGCTGTGTGTAATGATGTCCTGGTTCTGCTCACTTCCCTCAGCATCAGTTCTTGTAAGTCTCTCCAGGCCTCTTTGAAATCACCCTTCTGATTTTTTTTTTAAATTTAATTAGTTAAATGATTGTTTCTTATTGTCCATAACATTCATCTCCCACTACTTATTCAGCCATCCTCTAATTGATGGGCATCTACTCAGTTTCCAGTTTCTGGCCACTACAAAAGGGCTGCCACAAACATTTTTGCACGTGTGGGTCCCTTTCCCTCCTTTAAGATCCCTTTGGGATATAAGCCCAGTAGTAACCCTGCTGGATAAAAAGGTTTTACACATATGATTTATCAAAAAAAAAAGTTATAATTATAAATAAAATACAAAAATACAAAACATTGTGTATGCATATATTGGATTCAACATATATTTTAACATATTTAACATGTATTGGACTACCTGCCATCTAGGGGAGGAAGTAGGGGAAAAGAGGGATTCATTTGGAATGGAAGGCTTTGCAAGCATCAATATTGAAAAATTATCCTTGCAAATGTTTTGTAAATAAAAAGCTTTAATTAATAATAAAAATAGACATTAATGGTTCTTTAAACCATTAATTTTAAACCATTTTAAATTTAATTTAATTTATTTTAATTTAATCTTAAACCAATGATTCTTTAAACCATTAAAATGTTAAAAAAAAAAAAAAGGGTATGCACAGTTTTCGAGCCCTTTGGGCATAGTTCCAAATTGTTCATAATGGCTGGATCCGTTCACAACTCCACCAACAATGTATATGTGACAATTTTCCCACATCCCGTCCAACATTATCTTTTCCAGTCATTTTAGCCAATCTGAGAGGTATGTAGTGGTATCCCCAGAGTTGTCTTAATTTGCATTTCTCATATGAATGCTCTTAATAGAGTCAACAAGCATTTATTAAATGCCTACTATGTACCAGATACTCTGCTAAGCATCGGGTACAGTGGCAAAAAAAGTCTCGGTTTTTGATCAGCTCACTGTCTAAGGAGGGAGACAAATGACAAACAAATGAACTCAAACCAGATGAAATCAGAGGTAGTCTCCAGAGGAAGGCAGCTAGCCGAAGGGCAATCAGGAAAAGCTTCCTATAGGAGGGACTTGAAGGAAGTCAGGAGCCAGGGGGCAGAGATGAGGAACAAGAGGCTTCCTGGCAGAATCACAGACTGAGAAAATGCCATGTTGTGAGGAGAGCCTTGTGCTAGGCAGAGCTACCAGCAGCTATTTTAAGGTCCACGCAAGCGGGGAGGCGAGAGCTTGCCCCAGAGTGGGGACAGGGTGTGAGGAGAGGAAGAGCCATATGTAAGAAGTGCTGAAAGTAAAATCCAGAGGACTTGGGCACAGATCGGATGTGGGGGTGAGAGGGAGAGGTCTACGATGACACCCTAGCTTGTGAGTGGGAGGGTCAGGGAGGGTGGTGCTCTAGAGAGATACTGGAAAGTGAGGAAGCCCAGAGGGTTAAGAAGAGACAAAATAAACTCAGTTCTGATACATTCAATCTCAGATAAGGGCCAGATAAATATCTCTGAGAATCATCTCCAAAATCGGCCAATAATAAGCTTTTATTAAGCACCTACTATGTGCCAGATGTTGTGCTAAATGCTAAGAATACAAATACAAGCAGAAGGAGTCAGGAGCTTACAATCTAATGGACATGATTGGGAAGGGTGAGAGAGACCGGATGATGTTAGGGCAAGGAGAAGGTCAGAGGGAGAGATGTCTGGGAGTGGCCATTATCTTAGTAAAATGAGGCAATGAGAGGGTGGGGGAGAAGGAGCTGGGAGAGGTTTAAAGAAGGATAAGCAGTTTTGAAAAATAGAGGCTGGGGGCAGCTAGGGGGCGCAGTGGAGAGAGCACCAGCCCTGAATTCAGGAGGACCCGAGTTCAAATGTGATCTCAGAAACATAACATTTCCTAGTGGTGTGACCCTGGGCAAGTCACTTAACCCCAGCCTCAGGGGGAAAAAAACCAACAACAACAAAAAAAAGAAACATAGGGGCTGGTGGGAGTGAAAGGATTAGGGCGGTGTGGTTGATTCCCTTTGGTCTTTGGACTTTGCTGGGCTGGAACTGGTGGGTGCTTCGGGAATTATTGTTATGTCATTGAAAGCCTAGGTGGGAATGGAAGCCCTAGATTGTCTCACCCACTTAAAAGGTTTTTTTTTTTTTTTAATACCGCTTTTTATTTTCAAATGATTGGACAACATTGCACAGCCTTGCATCTTCTCCCCCTCCCCACCCCTTGCTCTAGATGTCAGGCAATTAATATATGTTAAACATGGTAAAATCTACGTTAAATCCAATATGTATAAACATTTATACAATTCTCTTGCTGCCCAAGAGCTCACATCAAAAAAAGAAAGAAAATGAGTAAGAAAACGGAAAGCAAGCGAACAAGTGAGAGTGTGATGCTGTGATGGAGCTTCAAAGTAAGAACCCTTTTGGTCAAACAAAGCAGATCCCTGCGGGAGCCATTTGTGTGCCCTGGGGCACCTTTTGTGCCCGACATCATCCGGCCGCTCTCTCTCTTCCATTCAATCCCGTCCAGTAGATTGGAAGCTCCTGACTCTTTTGCTTGTATTTGTGTTTGGCCCCTTGTAATAAGGCAACGAGCGGATTCACATCCTGCCCTGGACACTTATTAACTGACCCGTCACTTCCTCGCTCACGCCAGAGTTTTTCCCGTTAAAGGGGAGGATGGGCCCCCCCTCCCAGGGCCCTCCCAGCCCCAGCTAGAACTCGGCTCTGTGGCGGGCGGAAGTGAACATATTTAGAATCTGATTCAATTCAGGGGGAAAACTAGTTTAAGGTCTGGAGGAAAGCAGCCCGGATCTTTCAGAATCATGCGTGAGTTCGGAAGTTCCCCGCCCCCGCGTTGGTCAGGATGGTCACTGGTCCCAGAGCCGGTGTTTGGAAGGCCCGCCCCGAGAGAAGCAGAGAGGCCGGGCCGGGCCGCGATCTCCGGCCCACAGAGGCCCCGAGCTGGGCTAGGGAAGGAAGGAAGCTGCAGGGCCTGGGCCGGGAGGAGGAGGAAGCGGCGGGCGGCCTTCCAGGCGGCTCCGGGGAGTCAAGAACCTCGGGACGGGAGGCCTTGGGCTGGGAGAGACGGCCGCGGTCCCGGGAGCAGGAGGTCAAAGATGAAGTCCAGACCCTCCCCCTCCGGCCCTTGTCGCTCTTGCACTTCTTCTAGGCCTGGTCGGGCGCCCCCGCTCCCAGCCCCCGCCCCGAGTCGCTGCTAGAGGGTGCGGACTGAGTCACCGACGCGGGCCTTCTGCGGAGCAGGTGGCGACCCGCATGGGTGAGGGGACTCCGCATCCGGGAACTCTCTGTCCCTGTGAATCACAGGCCGGGCGTCCGTCTGTCTGCTGAGACCCGGCGGGAGCAGCGGCGGAGAAGACGGGGAGAGAGCCCTGGGATGGATGAGTCGGGGGAGAGCTGGAGGAGGCGGGGTCAGAAAGACCACAAGCGCTTATTAAGCACCTACTATGTGCCCGCATTTTGCTGGGCCCCGGAGAGGGCATCCAGGAAACGTTGGGGGGGGGGAGACAGCATTTATTAAGCCCCTACTACGTGCCAGGCCCCGTGCTAAGTGTGCTTTGCCGTTGGATGACTTTGTGAGGAGGTTAGTCAGACTACAAGCGCTGAAGTAGAAAAGAGGTGAAGTGAATTGTGCGGAGCGGCAACGCGAGAGGGGGCGGGGTCGCGCTGCGAAGCGCCGGGAGCTTCGGAGGGAGGGCGCCCATCTCCGGGAACGGCCGGGGGCGGAGCTGCGCAGACCCGGAGGGGGGAGCGGCGGAACTCGGAAGAGCCCGCGTGGTTGGCGCGGGGCAGGACGAGTGCGCGTGCGCGGCCAGTCTGCCAGCTGCGGGTCCCGGATGGGGAAGTGCGGGCGACCATAGAGAAGCAGCGACGGCGGCGGCAGCGGCGGCGAGAGCGGCCCGGCCCTCCCTCGCTCCCTCCCTCGCTCGGCTCAGGTAGTAGCTGCAGCCGCGGTAGCGGCGGCTCCGGGACAGGGGAGGGGCCGGGCAGGCGACGGCGGCGGAATGGGGACAAACGCCGCGGGCAGCGCGGGCCCGGGGAGGGGTCCGGCCCTGTCGCGATAGGCGCCACCGTGTCGCGACAGGCGGGCAGGAACCTTCCCGCGCGCGCCCTGTTATGGTGCGCGCTCGGCATTTTGCGCCCTCGGCCATCTTCCGACTGAGGCCACTCATGTCGCGATAGCCCCCCCCCCCCCCATTCGAACGGCCTTTCTGGGACCTGGAGTGCATTGGCTTTGGGAGAAGCCTCCCAGACCCTGGCCTTGGAGCTGGCCCGGCGGGGGGGGGGGGGGGGGGGGGGGGAAGGAAGGGGGGAGGCGGGCATTTCAGCGCCCCTCCCCCACAGGGTTGCCCTCTGCCCCCCAAGTGGAGAGGGAGCTTTCCATCCCCATCTCTGGGCGGCCTCCTAGAACCTTCTCCTAACTCGCACCCAGAGCCCCATCTTCCCTTCGCACCCCCCAACTCTCCTCGCCCCTCCCCCCATTGGTGAGGGCTATGTTTCCCCACCCCCGCGGAGAGCTGCTCCCTGCACGCTCCTGGCACCTTCCTCAATCTCCCCACCCCCCAGTGCCACAAAGAGCTTTCCTCTCCCTGCCCCGGAGCCCCTGCGGGGACGCCCAGGTGGGGAGAGAGCCCTTCCCAGATCCCCAGTGGGGGAGCTTCCTCACCTCCCACAAAGAGAAAGCCCCCTCCCCACAGTCCCAAGCAGAGAAAGCCCCTTCCCCAAAGTCCCAAGCAGAGAAAGCCCCCTCCCCACAGTCCCAAGCAGAGAAAGCCCCCTCCCCACAGTCCCAAGCCGAGAAAGCCCCCTCCCCAAAGTCCCAAGCCGAGAAAGCCCCCTCCCCACAGTCCCAAGCAGAGAAAGCCCCCTCCCCACAGTCCCAAGCCGAGAAAGCCCCCTCCCCAAAGTCCCAAGCCGAGAAAGCCCCCACAGTCCCAAGCAGAGAAAGCCCCCTCCCCACAGTCCCAAGCAGAGAAAGCCCCCTCCCCAAAGTCCCAAGCCGAGAAAGCCCCCTCCCCAAAGTCCCAAGCCGAGAAAGCCCCCTCCCCACAGTCCCAAGCAGGGAAAGCCCCCTCCCCACAGTCCCAAGCAGGGAAAGCCCCCTCCCCAAAGTCCCAAGCAGAGAAAGCCCCCTCCCCGCCTCTTCCCAAAGTTCTCAGGCCTCTGAAGTAGAAGGGGCCCTTCTCCCCACCTCCCTGTGGTCTGAGGCGTCCTCCTGGAATGGAGTCCTGCTCCCTGTCCCCAAGTTCTCTCCCCCCCCACCCCCCAAGGAGCTCAAACTGTTCCCAGGCCCAGTGCTCTGGGGGGGGGTTCTGTGTTACTGGATGGAGGGAAGGCTGCATTTTCCCTCCTCCCCCTGACCCCCATCCTGAGAGAGGCGCCCGCCTGTAAGGGGCTCCCCCTGAGAGGAAGGAGCTGCCCCTTTTCTTCCCCCTTAGGACGGCGGGGAAGGTTCCTCTCCCTCCAGCCATCTCTCAGCCAGAGGAGGGGCTTCCATCCTCCCGTTCCGCTGACTTTTCCCTGGGAGGGGGGCTCGGAGGCAGGGGTGACCTTGGGCATGCGCCCCTTTTTGGCCTGTTACCTCACGTAAAGTGAGGGGATTGGCCCAGAGAACCTTCTTTGGCTCAAGTGCAGGAGCCTGGGATTCTTTGGGTTGAAAAGGCCCCTTTTTTAGGCATCCAAGAACGGACGGGGAGACAGGGCACAAACCTCTCTCGTCTGCTCCAGGGAGGATGGACCCGGCTCCATGGGGGAAGTGAAACAAAGCTCCCCCCCCCCATGTTCCCACTGCGTCCCCACTGGTCCAGTTGCATCCCTTGCTCGCCACCACCCTCCCACCTCTGCATTTGCCTTCTTTTAGCTCCCTGCTCCTGGGGGAAACAGCGAGAGGGAGATGGCCCATCTCCTTTGGAGAGTTCTAGAATATTCCTAGAACTCGGCCCTTGTGTCCCCAGCTCCCCTCATTGGAGTTTCCTTCCCAGAGCCAGCAAGACCTTCTCCCAGTTCTGTTTGAGGCTTTGGGAAGTCAAGTCCCTTCCTGGGAGGGGGATGGAGGGCGTTGAGCAGAAATGAGTGAGATTAGGCCTTTAAAAGACAAACCTCCTGGGAGTGACTGCTCCAGATTGTGGTTTGTCTTGCTTTTTGTCCCCAACTCTCCTGTTGTGAGACTTAAAGACGCGCAGTAAAGGCGGATGACATCTTTATTTTTGGTTTTCCAAGCTTTTAATAGTAACCATCCAAGGGGCTGCTTGTGTTTAAGTAGTCATTATTGGTTCTTTCTTTTTACTTCGTCCTCCTACAGACTTATTGTCCATGGACTTGTTTTGTGGAAATTTAACATGGGTACATTTTTCTGATCCCCACAGAAGGCTTCTTACCCTCCCGTTCTTGACCCAGCCGGGTGGGTTGGGGTTCTTCACTTACTTTACTTAGTACGTTTCTGCAAACCTGGAAATAGTGGCTCTGGCTTTGGGCTGGCCTCCCCTAGTAGGAAAGACCTGCATTTAGAATTTGGGGCCCCTGGATTCTAATGTGATACCTCCCCCCTTAACTGGCAGCAGGAAGTGAAATCTACTGACCCGAGGGGCTCTGGACTGACCCCTGTGTCTGGACTCTTGATCCATTCTAGAAAGCCTCCACATACAGAGCACAGTGAAGCAGACTTCTTTTCACCCAAAAAACGGGGACAGAATCTTGGGGATCGTAACAGAGCCATTGGGAAGGAACTAAGAACGCTGGAAGGCCCTGAATTTAAGAATACCTTCCTCATGTCCTTCGAAGAGCACCTTGTTGAATCTTTTAACTGTAAGGCAAAGAAAATTGAGACCCTAGGATGGGATTCTTTATTTCAAAGTAAATTGATATCATCACTTAAAATGAAAATTTGCATAGATTGGATAAGTTATAGATTTATAAAAAATGGTCTCAATGAATGCACCTAGTCCTAGGATGTACTGTAGAATTCCTGTAACTATGATCTTTCCTTCCGGGGAGGCTCTTTGGGATCCTTCTTTGGGGTTTGCAGGTCAGTCCCCTTCCTGCGGGCACTGCCAGACTTGTGATTTAGAATTCCCTTTGATAGTACCGCAGCATTATGTATCCGAAGCTACTTGAGCCAGGCCTTCCATAAATTGAGCTCATTGCCTCTGGCTCATTTAAAATGCTTTTTGGGAAGGAATCCATATTAGCTAGGTGTTTGTACTACTGACTTGGGGGAGGGAGGAGAGAGGAAACTACTTGGAAAGGAGAGGGAAAGCAGTTTATTGATGGCGGGGCAGAATAGCAAGTGGTAAAATTATAAATTTTTCCTTACATCTGCTTTTTTTAACTTAGGGTCTGTTAACTTGGTCTTTGAAATATTTCAGTGTAACTGATTTTCGTCGTAATTCTGTGCTTGGTTTTGTGCTTTAAAAAGCATTCTGAGGAGTCCTCGATAGAAAACATTTACGGACCCCTGTTCCACATGTGTTCATACAAGAAGTTACTTTAAACAGGTTGGTTGTGAGTCAGGATTCCAAGTGAAATTTGATTTCCCCTTTTCACCTCATTTCCTGCTTTGGGCCAGAGAGCCAGGCTCAGGCAGGCCACAGGCCTTTAGGATAAAAGTCCAAGGTTGCTTTAGCAGCCCTAACCCGGGTTCTTTGAGCACTGGGCTAAAATGGGGGCCTGCCCACAGAGAGCTCCTGTTCTAATTGAACCCTTTCTTATAGACTTTCTTTGCCCAAGATTCCCCCTGTGGAACTGAAGCTAAATGGAAAGCCAGTTCATTTGCTGATTGTTTTTCGTTGTTATCTTTTAGCTTGTTCACTGTTACAGTAGCTATGGGAGGATATGAATTCTTGCCAGTATTTTAGGGAACAAAGAAGCACACACTTGTAAAATGGCTCGTGTGAGGCAACATCCTTGGCTTGCTTAGCTCATCAGATTTGTAACATTTCTTATTGTAGTTTCTAAAGCTTGCATCTGTAAAATGGGGTAATGGCTGTCCTGCCAACATCAGGAGTTTGGGGCTCATCTTTATACATCTTGAACAAGGGCGAGCAAACGCTCCTTGCTTGTCGGGTCTGACCCTTGGGCGCTCAGGTGCTGTGTAAAATCCAAGCTTTTGGTATTAAGCTCTCCTCTGAAGTCCATGAAAAGCACTGGCTTCTCACATGATGTGGGCTTGTAAGCAAGCTCCACCAGGGCTGCCTGAGATGGAAGGGCTTGGAGCTCAGCTCTGTCATCCAGAGACTGGAGCCTCGTTGCCATCACCACAACCTCGGCTCCAGGAGAGCGATTTGTTAATAAAATCCCAGTGACTCTCGTTATGATCAAATAAAAGTGGAGGGAGCCCCAGGGCAGTGAATGACCAGGCTTTGAAGGGTCATTTCACCTCTGAGGAAACAAAGATGCTGGCTTTTCCCAGATCACATCTGTTAAATGGCCGACACGAGGAAAGATGCAGAGTTTAATAGAACGTGCCTGGTGCTTACCCTCCTGGAGTGTATTATCTCATAAACTGCACAGAAAACCATCAGTGAGATTGGGTTTGTAAAAGCGGCTGGCGTAGTATCTGGTATATAGTGGGTGTTCAATAAATGCTTATTCCCTTCCCATAATACAAAGTAATGCTGGATAAAGAACTTTAAGAAAAGGGCAGTTGCAAGGCTATGCTAGGTTGGGGGGAGACATTGAGAGAATGTTGGCTCTGGTGAACTGCTAATTGCAAATTTTGTGTACTTTAGCTTGTTTGAGCCTTTTGGCAACCATTCGAGGGGACACCCCAAAGATTGACCCCATTTTACAGAAAAGCCTGAGGCTCAGAGAGGTTCCAGACAACGGGGCTTGTGGGGTACACAACCGGAGGTTTCTGACTCCAAGGCCAGGTTCTAAGAAGCTGCTTCTCCCCTCCCTCTTGCCTGCAGCTGAGGGAAAGGCGCTTCTGGTGCCGGGTGCTCCAGAACCTTTTCTGTAACAGTGGTCAGAATAGAAGCCGAGGCCTCAGCAGAACTAGTCTCTGGCGACAAGAGCCTCCTGGGGGCTTGCGATGCATTGAGTCATGCAGCTAGTGTTTATTAAATGCCTGTTTGGGGCCCAGCCTCTCACCTCTTGAGGTGCTGAGAGTCCCACAGACTAGGATATGTTCCCGTTGTCGGGAGCTCACTCTAGTGAGGGGGAGCCCCAGTCACTGAGGGGAGCTGCCTGGGTGTTTGCTGGGTGATCAGGGAGTCACAGAGTGGAATGTCGTTCACATGGGGCTTTATTAAGTAATAAGTAGAAAGTAAATAGGAAAAATGGGGGAGGGCCAATAATTGGAAGCATCTTCTGTGTCTCATTGATCTCGGATCATTTTGTACTCCTTAAATGTGCTAGTTTGCAAAGGTGCATTGCCTTTGTGGACATGTCTTATCACTTCTGCTACATAATAAGCTCTTTTTGTTTAGAAGTGAATTTAGAGAGGCGCGTAGTTTTATTGTTATTTGGACATTTCAATCACATCTGACTCTCACCCTGTTTGGGTTTTTTTTGACAGACACTGGAGCAGTTTGCCATCTCCTTGATATCATTTTATAGATGGGGAAACTGAGGCAAACGGGGTCAAATGACTTGCTCAAGATCACTCAGCTAGTAAGTGTCTGAGGCTGGATTTGAACTCAGGAATGTGAGTCTTCCTGACTCCAGGTATGGCACTCACTCTATGCACTGAGTCACTTAGCTGCCCATAAAGTATACATACATTGGCATAAGATAATGGGGGAGTAGGAAGCAGGGTACTGTCGTCTGGGGAGGGTGGGAAAGCTTCCTGCAGAAAACATGCCTGATCATCCTTAACTTCTGAAGGGAAAGAGTGATTCCTAGAGGAGGAGAGAAAGTATTGGAGGTGAAATGCTGGGCAGGGACAGAGCTAGAGGGGGTGGTTAGGAGCCGTGACAACACGGGCTCTCATCTGGCACCGTGATTGGAAAAGGGCTGTGGCTCTGAGGAATACAGGCTTGGTCACGGGTCCCATGGACTGTCGTGGGATTCACACCTGCCCTGTTCTGGGTCTCAAGCAGGTCTTTGAGAGAAGAGACTGATTTTATCCTCATATATAGGGGGGCTGGTACACAGGAGGGGCTGGACTGCATTTGGTTGAATTGGAGATATAATAGACTAATGGAAAGGGAACATACAAATGGGATTTTACAGGGACTGGAAAGTACACAAGCGCAGTTCAGAAGCCACCAGTCATAGAGGTAGAAAGGACATCAGAGATCATGTCATCCTGTGACCTTCCCCGCTTCTCCCTTACCTCTATCCTATTGACTAAGTCACTGGATTTCATTAGTAAGATGGGGGGGGGGGGACTAGGCCATCTTTAAAACCCCTCCCAGCCTCCACATCCCCTGTTCTCAGGCTCTGCATTCCATGTTCTCAGCCCCTTCCCAGCTTTGACATCCCCTGTTCTCAGGCCCCTCCCGCTTCTGATGTTCCATGTTCTAAATCTCTAGCAGTTCCTATATGCCCTGTTCTCAGGCCCCTCCCGCTTCTGATGTTCCATGTTCTAAATCTCTAGCAGTTCCTATATGCCCTGTTCTCAGGCCCCTCCCGCTTCTGATGTTCCATGTTCTAAATCTCTAGCAGTTCCTATATGCCCTGTTCTCAGGCCCCTCTCAATTCTGAAAGTCTGTCGGGTAAATATTTTCAAATTCTGACTTGGCCAATCACATTCCTTACATTGGACAGTACAGACAAAGAAATTATTTTCCCTAAGTCATTTTCTTGGCATTTTTCGGTAATCACTAAGTTTCCTTAAGCTGTCTACACCAAAAGACATTTGTGGAACATGACATAGTAATAGTGCGAGACAGGAGCTCCGGGTGCGAGGCTGGCCTCTGATATTAGTTGTGTGGCTTTGGGTATCATTTAAATTCATGGAGTCTCTGTTTATATTACATTCCCATCCAGTACTCTGAGGATGTTGAAGAAAAAGTATTGTGTAAACATTTTTAAGTACTTTATAAATATGAGTTAGAAAGTCTGCATTTATATACTGTGCTTTTTAGAACAAATTCATGGAAGCTTCTGGGAGGAGTTTATTGATTGATTATGAATAGGAAGAGAAAGCAGAATGGGGAATAAACTTTGACCAAATAACAATAGCAATTAACTCATCAGGCTCTAGTTCCCTCGTTGTAAAATGGAGAAGGGTTGGGGTTGGGCGAGGTGACCTTAAATCCGAAGCCCACTTCTTAGTGTCGCAGACCAGGGCAGACTCATCTTGTTGGATATCAAGCTCAGATGGGCAGTGACCGGGTGAAAATGCCTGGAGATGACATCATAAAGGATGCGTCTCAGGGGCTCTTGTGGGGTGGGAAGGAGAAGGAACCAGAGATGTCCTTGCTATTTCAGGCATTGAAGGAATAACAGATTTTTCTGATCTCTTTGGGTAATGAAGTGTGCTCCATTTCAGCCAGTTTTCCAGGTAACTGAAACTGATCCCTTTATGTGCCCAAACTATTTTTATCTTACCTATTTTTAAAAGAAAATTTAAAAGAAGGCATTGTACCCTTTTTAACCCCAGGTTTAATGCCAGAAAAAACCTTGGCAGCCATCACGGCGGGCCCACAGTGGAATGGGCTGCCTGGGGCAGGGGGCTCCTCCCCACACTGCAAGACCTTGAATCTGGAGCGCTGAAGGATTCCTGGTTTGGCCTGGGCTGCACTTGGTACCCTCTAATTTTCCCTTCCAATTTTGAGTCTGTGGTTACACGATTGAACAGGACCTTTTTCTAGCCGCCATAGTGGTTAGCCTTAAATTGGCTTGGGAATCCGTCAGAGATCCAGGAACCTGGTGTCCCTTATCGCCGGCTGTACAGTTGGGCCATCACCACAGGTTTCTTTGCGTTTTCCGCTTCTTCTCTCTCCTGATATTATTTGTCATAGGACCTGCCTCTTAGCATCTTAGCCTGAAGTCAATGATTAATCTGGTTAGGCTTGCTTATAGTCCCAGCTTAATGTTATTACAACCAAAGTGGTTGAAGCCCAGTGGGTTCGGGGCCTCTGACTCTAGGCCCAGCCAGTGCTCTGCCCATTGCACGAGCTGCGCCCGAAGGCTCCCGGTTGCGCTCGAGGTGCTGGAGACCTGACCTGGATGAACAGTTTCACCATATGAGGGTTAAAGCTTAGAGGGAGAAAGGGAGCCATCAGATGAAGGAACTTTGTAGTGCATGAGCAGAAAGAGGAGAGAGCAGGCCAAAGGATCCCACATGTAGAGCTAGAGGGCTCTTAATTAGCCTTCTTGGTTTACAGAGAGGGAAATGGAGGCCCAGAAAGGGACCAGACTGGCCCAGGATAAGACCAGGGGGAAAGGAAGTGAGAGTGGGGACAGGAGCCATGGCCAGGATTTGGGGCCCTATGGAGTGAAGGCCTTCAAACAAACTCCCTCCCCCTAGTTCCTGGAAAAAATTCCCACAAGGAGTCAGAAGCAGAAAAGGTGAGTTCTCCCACCCCCCACCTCCCCCACCAGAGGAAGGGAAGGAATCTAGCACAGTGCACTGCCCTGGTAGGTGGGCAAGTTTTTGGGACAGTGGAGCACTAAGAAGAAGAGGAGGAAGTGCTTGACTTCTCCCTGGTTTCCCTCCTGAGTACAAAGCAACAGCTCTTTTCCTTTCCAGTCCCCTTCTCCCTCATCCTTTAAGGTAGATATCCATTTTTGGCTTTCCCCATAGTTTGAGGCCTCTTTGTCCTGGCTAACTGCCACCCCTGCTCAGGAAGGGATCCTGAAGGGCTTCACAGAGTTGAGAAAGAAGAGATCATGCAATTTAACAACCGAGAATGAAGTTAAGCGGGATCATAGGTTTAGACCCAGTCCTGGAAGAGCTTGCAGCCCCCTCTATTTAATTTATTTTTTAATTGTATTTTCTTTTTTATTATTAGTTTTCTTTTTATATCTTTTTTATTTTAATTTAGAAAAGGAAAGGAAAACAAAACAAAACCAAAACACATTGTCATGTTCTCAGCAGAACATGGGGTGGATTCAGAATTATAACAATGTTGCCAGTTCAAGAAAGTATATAAAATAGAAAAAATGTCTATCTTTTCTTTACTTCTTTGTAGGTTATTCCTTTGTTCTCTGAGTACTTCTTTTACTTTTCTTTTTTTCTCTTTTCATCCCTCCACTTCCCCCAAGCAGGCTACAGTTAAGCAAGGATATATTTATCTATACATATATAGATATATACATAGAGACACACCCCTCCCCCTCTACCCCCAACATATTTTTCCTATTCCTGCTAACACTGCTTTAATTCTGTTCATTAACTTGCCTTGTCTTCGCCTACCCTTTGCTTCCCCCTCCACCCATGGCTCCCCCATTATTTCTTTACAAATTTTGGAGAGTGCTATACCCTTCATGGTATATGTGTCGTGTTGCCTGTTTAATCCATTCCCAATGTGAGTGGCCCTCCTCTCCCTCTAGTATCTCTATGTCTATTCTTCCTCTGTACCTCATTTGTATAACATAATTATTCTTTTTATCTTAACTCTGCTCCAACCTTTGTTTCGAGCTACTCAATTGCTAATGTCAATCTTAAACATATGGCATACATTTCCATGTAAAAAATAAAATAAAAACAATTTGTCCATGTTAAGTTCCTTGAAATTGATCTTTGGCATTGGCTCTTATATGTTAAATTTTCTATTAACTTTGGATTTGGTTGAAAGAAAGTCCTGAAAATCTGCAAATTCGTTGAATGTTCGTTTTTTTCATTCAATATCATGGATCGTTTTCCTGGACATGATATTTTTGGCCACAGGTCTAGTTCTTTTGATTGCCAGTATATGTGATTCCAGATCCTGTGGTCTTTTAGTGCAGCTGTTGATAAATCCTGTGTAATTCTAATTGTACTTCCAGCATCTTTGAATTGTTTTTTTCTTGTTTCTTGTAAAATTTTTTCCTTGATCAGGGGTTTTTGAAATTTAGCAATAATATTCCTATGTGTCTTCCACAAAGGATCTTTTTGAGGTGGTGATGGGTGGACTTTTTCTATTTCTACTTTCCTTTTGTGTTCTATCACTCCAGGATAATTTTCTTGGTTTATTTCTCGCATTGTGTGTGGTTTTTTTTTTTTTTTTTTTTTGGTTACAGCTTTCAGATAGTAAATAATAACAATAATATAATAAGAATAATAATAGTCCAATTATTCTTATATCCTCTTTTTGATAAGGTAGTTCACATTCTATTGTATTTTTTCATTCTTTATAATCTGTTTTGTTATTTCTTAACTCTCTTATGCCTTCACTGGCTTCCCCTTGTTCAGTTCTAATTTTCAAAGAGTTATTTTTGTCTTTAAGACTACTATGTATTCCTTTTCTAGTTCGTTAACTTTTTCATAATCTTATTTTTCTTGGGTGGCATTTATTTATTTGATATTTTTAAAAATATCATTTGATTTTTAAATAATTTTTTAGTTCTGTAAATTCTCTATGGACTAGTAATTGTTTAAACATTACTTTTTGGGGTAGAAGCTTTTTTTACCTCAATGTCCTCTGAATATAACCCCAGTCTCCTCTATTTCCATAGTAACTTTTTATGTTTGGAGTCTTCATTCTTTGTCAGTTAATTTTTTAAAATGGGAATGTAGCCTCTAGTTTCACCTCAGCTCTCCCATCTAACTGAACCCTAACCAAGAACTGCATCCTCCTTCAAGTGCTGGTGTTCCTATCCCATTGCTTCTGCACTCCTGATGTTCTGGTTCCTTCTCTCCCAGGGCCATGTCTCTGCAGCACAGCTGGGCCCAGTGTTCCTGATTAAAGTTCCCCAAATCTTCCCGGACTTTCTTCCCCCACTACTCCATACCAGTTCTGGAGATAAAGTTTTTCTGTGTTTCCTGCTGAGGCTCCAGCCAAGCCAAGCTAGCCTCAGGGCTCCCCAATGGGTATTTCTCCCAAGCTTGCTTGGAAGTATTTACACATAACATGGGTTAATCCTTGGCCCCTGGTGTTTTTTAGGATTTTCTTGGTTTATGCCAGGAGGACCTCTGTTCTGCCCAAGTCTTTTTGATTTTTCACCAGTTTCTGTTTGCCCTGAGGTGCAAATTTGTTCTGTTTATGGGCGAAATCTAGAGAACTTGAAACTTACTGACCTATTCCAATACCTTCCCAGAATCCTTCACCAGCCTCCTCATTTTATAGATGCAGAGGTTTAGGTATAGCTTCTGACCCAAGATTATGCAGGTTGGAAAAGAAGAGAGTGGATGGGAAGCTTGGTACAAGCTGTAACAGAAAAGATTATTGGGTTTCTGAAGACCATAACCCACTTCTGTATTGGATCCTGAGGATCATGTACCATAAAACCTGAATTTTGCTGAAGGGATATTGGGATAGAAGGAAAGCCATTTCTAGGGTCCAGGGGAAGGCGTCACTGAGTCTAGATCACTAGCGGCAAGGTCCATCTAGAGGCTAACTGGCTTGTTGCTTTATGGCCTCAGAGGCCTTGTGTGCTCTGTTGGGCAGTTGCTCAGACTGTTTCACAAGTCGTAGGGAAGGAGATGAGGAATACAGGCAGACACTGTCTAGGAGACTGTGTGTGTGTGTGTGTGTGTGTGTGTGTGTGTGTGTGTGTGTGTGTGTGTGTGTGTGTGTGTGTGTGTGTCCCCTTTTCCAGGTTGTAGAAGGGAGGCTGGAGAGGCTGAGTGGTATCAGAGTCTGAAGGTGGCTTTACCCTGCCGTGGCAAGATCCCAGTTCTGCTTGGAGTTCAAAGGCACTAGTTACTGCCACTGCAGCCACTCCCTGGCATTCAGAGTACACCCCCTCCCTTCTAGTATTCCAGGATCTAGCTTTACCCCTTCTACTTCACACACATTTGTGCTAGCTGTCCCTCCCACCTTTCATCCCTTTTCCCTTTTCACTTCCTTCTTAGGGTTCCTGGGCTTCCTTCAGGATTCAGCTCAAATGCCAACTTCTGCAGGAGGTTGGCTGTCTTTTTTTTTAATAGTATTATCTTTTTGCAATTACGTGTAAAAACAACTTTTAACATTCATTAAAATGTTAAAAACTCTTTCTCTCCTCTTAACCCCCTAAAAAGGCAAGAATTTTAAATAGATTTTATATATATATGCAGTCATGTAAAACATTTCCATATTAGTCACGTTGAAGAAGAAACGGCAAAAAGAGAAAACTATGAAAGAGATTGAAAAAGCGAAAACAGCCTGCTTTTGCTCTGCATTCAGAATCCATCAGCTCTTTCTGGAGGTGGATAGCATTTTCCATTGTGAGTCCTTTGGAATTATCTTGGATCATTGTGTTGTTGAGAAGAGACAAGTGATTCATAATTGATCTGGGATGTTAAAATCATTCTTGTGTAGTTTTTTGATGTATTCTTCTTAATTTCTTTGACTTTTAGAAAAGATCCTCTCGTTTTTGTCTTTTTTCTTGCCCATTTTTGCCTGAATCATTCTCTTAGCATCTGTAATTTTCTTAGAGCTATTTCTTGTCTTTCTCATTCTGTTGTTTTCTTCTATTTCTTTGCATTGTTCATTTAGAAAATCGTAAGCTCTCCTTTCTGTTCTCTGCAAATCTGTATTCCACAAGGCATATCTTTCCCTTCTCTCCCTTTTGTTTTTCCTGTTTTCCTCAGCTCTTCATAAAGCTTCATCAGACAGTCATTTTACTTTCTTGCCCTTCTTTTCTTTGGGGTGTTTTGTGTTATTCTCACCTGCCCGGTGTTACAAACCTCTGTTTGTGGTTCTTTAGGCAGTCTAGCTAGTCTTTGTAATTTTTTATCTGCATCCCCTGCTCTTAGTCCAGTAACTGAATCATGGTCAACGCAACACTGATTGACTTATCACCTAGTCTGATACCCAGCCTTAAACATGAATCCCCTTTACCACATCTCAAGTGGACATTCCTATTGAACTGGGCTTGCAATTCTGGTCAGAATCCTCCTTGCTCGTAATGAGTATGTCATTATTTTGTATCAGTATTCTGGCTAGAGCAACTGTTGAGGGGAAGCAGAGGGCCTGCCTTGAATCCTGTCTGTGACACTCCCTGTGTGGCCTTGCCCTGGCCCCTTTTAGCTCAGCTCTTTGATGCCCTTTCCACTTTTGGACATTCCAGATGTTGCTTAGAGTTGTATCTGGAAGTCCCCAAAGGAAAGCCCTGTCACCCCAGGCTAGGCCTCTGTGTCTCTGTGTCCCGCCCTGGGGGTGGGCGAAGAGGTCACACAGATAGGCAGGAGTGAAACAACCACCTTCCCCTCCTCAGCACAACGCTGACAGGTGCTAGGCTGCTCTGAGGAAGAGTTTTCCTCCCCAGGAACAGGGGGAAACACAATAGTGATCTAAAACTTAGTGCTAATGAGAACATTCATTTTTTTTTTTTCTTTTTTTAAACAACTCCCTCTCACAAAAAAACTCAGAAAGAAGTTTAATATTTCAAACAAGCCAGTAATTTTCATATAGATTCCTGATAATAGTTTGAAAGAGGTTATCTTAGTATCCAAGACATACACACAAATAATACAATTATTTAAGTTATTTAAGCCAAAAACCATTCCCCAATAGGTAAGTGGGGTCAATGAATAGACTAAACTGTTCTTAAAGGAGTCTTGCAAACTTTTTGTCTTTATGAATTTGTATATCTATTTTTTTCTTTTTAAATAATAACTATTTTTCCAAATATAAGTAAAGGTAGTTTTCTTTTTTTCTTTTTTTTTTTTTCTTTTCTTTCTTTCTTTCTTTCTTTCTTTCTTTCTTTCTTTCTTTCTTTCTTTCTTTCTTTCTTTCTTTCTTTCTTTCTTTCTTTCTTTCTTTCTTTCTTTCTTTCTTTCTTTCTTTCTTTCTTTCTTTCTTTCTTTCTTTCTTTCTTTCTTTCTTTCTTTCTTCCTTCCTTCCTTCCTTCCTTCCTTCCTTCCTTCCTTCCTTCCTTCCTTCCTTCCTTCCTTCCTTCCTTCCTTCCTTCCTTCCTTCCTTCCTTCCTTCCTTCCTTCCTTCCTTTCTTTTCTTTTCATCATTTTCATTTCCATTTATTGCCTGTCTGGCCATTTATTCATCTAACTGGATGCATTTGTCTACCTGAAAGATTATTATCATATTTCAGTTTGTTACCCCATTAGCTTTAACACTTTAAAAACTGTTCAGAAATGACAGATGGAAGAATGGTGGAGAGGTACTGT
The DNA here is from genome assembly GCF_048593235.1 of Sminthopsis crassicaudata. NCBI lineage: Eukaryota > Metazoa > Chordata > Mammalia > Dasyuromorphia > Dasyuridae > Sminthopsis > Sminthopsis crassicaudata. The sequence goes on from NC_133617.1 coordinate 11,703,444, forward strand.
TTGAAATAAGCCCATAAAGGTAGTTTTCAACATTCACCTGTGCAAAACTTGGTGCTCCAAATTTTTTTCCCTCCCATGGACAGCAGACAATCCAATATAGGTTAAATATGTACAATTCTTCCAAACATATTTCTACGTTTATCATGCTGCACAAGAAAAATCAGGTCAAAAAGAAAAAAAACAAGCAAATAAAATAAAAACAAAGGTAAAAATACTAGGTTGTGATTCATCTTCAGTCCCTATAGTTATGTCTCTGCAGATGGCTCTTTCCACCATGTCTGTTGGAATTGCCTTGAATCCTCACATTGTTGAAAAGAGCCACGTCCATTATAGTCAGTCACCACATAATCTTGTTGTTCTGTACAGAATTCTCTTGGTTCTTCTCACTTTCCTCAGCGTCAGTTCATGTAAGTTTCTTCAATCCTTTCCAAAATCATCCTGCTGATTATTTCTTACAGAACAATAATATTCCATAACATTCATATACCATAACTTATTCAGCCATTCCCCAACTGATGGGCATCCACTCCGTTTCTTGTTTCTTGCCACTACAAGTTGCACATGTGGGTCTTTTTCCCTTTTTAATGATTTCTTTGGGAAGACACTGCTGGATCAAAAGGAGGTACACAGTTTGATACCCCTTTGGCCATAGTTCCAAATTGCTTCCAGGAATGATTGGATCAGTTCACAACTTCACCAACAATGTATCAGTGACCCAGTTTTCCCACATCCCCTCCAACATTTGTCATTACCTTGTTCTGTCATAGCCAATCTGAGAACTGTGTAGTGGTACCAAAATGGCCTTAATTTGCATTTCTCTAGTCAACAGTGATTTAGAGTATTTTCTATGTGATAATGATGGCTTTAGTTTCTGAATGAAATTTTGGAATTGTCCAACATTCACATCCCTTTTTTGTGTGATAGCCCTTGATGTAGTCGTAGGTGATTTTTATAGAATCACAGAAAATAAGGGCTTGGAAGGGACCAGGGAAGTGCGGTAGAGTGGAGAGAAGGCTCTAGGGTCCAGTTCTGAGTGTGGACAAACCATTTTTCCTCGAAGGGCTGGAAGGCTACATGGCTGCATGTTATGTTGGTAGAGGAAGTTTCCTTATCTCCATAATCGATAACATCAGTTCGGCCAACCAGTAAATCAATTAAAGTTTGCTTTAAAGTTTGAAATTCACTTCAGGGCATCTCATTAGAGCTGTGAGATAGGGACTACAGATGAGTATAATCCCCATTTGGCAACTTATGACGGGGACACATCAAAGGGACAATTTCCATCTAGGCCTTCTTGATCCTGATGACCGGCTCTGTCTGTGCTGCAAAAAACTCCTTTCTACCATGACCCGGGAGGAAGCAGTCTTCTACTTTGTCAGGAGGACCTGAGTTCAAGACACTTAATGCTTCCTAGCTGGGTGACCCTGGGCAAGTCACTTAGCCACAATTGCCTCAGGGGGAAAAAAAAGGACTATTGGGAGGGTCAGGTGAGATGATACCTGTAAAATGTTTTGTAAATCTTAAGGTGCCATATAAAAGATACTGCCACATAGGTTACACCCCTGAGCCCCACCCAAGATGGCAGCAGCTGTGGTGGGGGGCTGGAATGTACTCAGAAGTGGAGAGTTCAAATTTTGTGGCCTATGTGCAGGATTTGTGTAACCTTGAACAGGTGCCTTAATCATCTCCAAGATTCCTTTCCATGGTGATGCCCTTTTCTGTGTTTGTTGGCCTTCCTGTTGAAGGAGGAGAAAAGGCGTTTGGCTTGAGCTCCGCCAGCTGCCCTCCTTCATCTCGTAACTTATGTGGTACTTACTCACTCTCAGGAAATTCTAAGGCTTGCTAACGGTGGTGGGTATGATTAATGACAATGTGGGGATTTATTATCTTCATCATTTAACTGTCTGCATCTTAACTTTTTGGTCTGTGCTAGGGTGAACCATCTGCATCGGTAAACTGGACCCCAGCATTCTCAGCCGCCCTCATGCTGTCATCTGGCGTGGAGACGCAGCCAGTCTCTCTCGATGCCTCCATGTCTGCAGGGGCCCAGGAGTTGTACACGGAACTTCCAGTAAGCGTCTCCCCGGAGCTTTCCGTGGAGTTTGAGCCAAGTGTGACTCCAGATGCGAAAGGCGAGGCTTCAAGCTCCTTGTTACGGACTTTGCCTTTAGAGCCACAGAGGACTCATGTGGAAAATTGCTCTCGAGATGCTGACCCCACGGACGATGGGGAAGAGTCGAGATGTTGTGGCCTGGCTGCAGACTGCCCAGCCAGAGACGCCGTGGCTACAGGAGTGCTTGAGAAAGAGAGTGCTGTGGGGAGAGGGGAGCAGAAGTCCTTCTGTAAGCAGCAGAAGCAGGAGGCGGCGGCGAGCGCTGGGAGAGCCCCCCCGGAGAGATTGGCGGAAGGCCAGGAGCAGCCTTCCTCAGCTGCTGCTGCAGGAGCCTGGGGCTTGTGCCAGGTAAGAGATAGCAGGCGCGATTTCTGAACTCCAGGAGTGAGAGTGAATGAATGAAAAGTCATTATGAAACATTTACTATGTGTTAAGCACTGGGGAGTAAGAGACAAAAGTCTGCTAGTCCTTGCTGTCCAGCAGTTCCCGGAGCTGAGCTCAGCTGGTAGGCCAGTGGAGAGACTTGGGGACTTCTGGGAGGTCCTCGGGGCAGCGCGCCTGCAGCAGATGATCCACAGAGTCACAGTCATGTTGCAAATGTCGCCTGCTTCCCAGGGGCTTGTTTATGTCTTGGAAATGTTCTCTCATGCCCTATCTCAGAGGGCATCTCATAGTTGATTCCTCTGTCACAAGAATCAAACTTGAAGGGGGGAGGGGGGTCCTTCAGGCTGTGGTGAGGGCACTTTTGAGGGTAGGCTGTGAGGTGGGGCAGCCCAGAAATAATAGGCCCTTGGGGTTAGGGGAAGTTATTCTTGGTTATAAGAGCTGGCTCTGGAAGGCAGTGGAAGTGGTGTTCGGTGGTTTCACTCATGTCTGACTCTCTTAGTGCATTTAGGGTTTTCTTGGCAAAGATATAGGGATGGCTTGCCCATTTTACTGATGAGGAAACTGAGGCCAACAGGATGAAGTGACTTGCCCAGTGTCACACAGCCAATAAGGGTCTGAGGATGGATGAGTCTTCCTAACTGCAGGACTGGCATGCTATCCACTGTGCCACCCTGCTGGCCAGAAGTGTTGTAAATGATACAGAAACAAACCCTATCAACAAAAATACATACACACATACATATATACATATATATTTATTTATATATATATATTTTTTATAAAGCCCTTTGCTCACAACAGTTCTGGGGAGAAAGAAGTATAATTATCAGAAGGCAGAACCTTCAGACTGTAAAATAAGGCTTGTGATCCTGTTCATGTTCTCCCTTTCTCCCAGGGTCCTTGTGCCCAGCATTACAGAAATGAGGTGCCCCTGGTCCCTGAATCCCCATCCCCAGGCTGTGGGAGTGATGGGCTTTGACCTCAGGGACCGTCCTTTCAGGAAGCACTGACAGCACCCCCATCTCCCCACTCGGCAGAGCCAAGGGTCCTAAGTGCCTACTGATATGCTGGGAACTTTGCCAGGCCTGAGGATGCAGAGATAAAAGGCAGAGACACACACCCTGCTCCCAACGCATCTGTGTTCTGCAGGAGGCAGGGAGGGGAAAGAACAACATGGACCCAGAGAAGTAGTTTTCCTTAAGTAAGGTTTATTGAGAACTTTCTTTTTTGTTTTGTACTAGCATGTTTTTCCCCATCATTTGTCCCCCTCCCTGGGGAACCGTCCCATGTAACAAAAAATGATTTTTTTTAAAGACAAGAACAAGAAGAAGAAGGAATATCAGACAGCTGATGAATAAATAGCTTGGAAAAGTCTGAAAGCATGTACAGTGTTCAGTAGTTGTCTTCTGGGAAGGGTGAGAGTGTTACGGGAAGATCTACTGGTTAAATATTTTACACACATGCATGAATGCACACAAGTCAATGGAATATGATGTTGCAGGGAGGACCCTTAACTGCTGAGCAGTCTGGGAGGCCCTTTTATTGAGCCCTAGAACTGAGAAGTTCTGGAGGACAGCCTGGTCTGAGGGTGGGACGGAACGGAAGCTCCTAGTTGTGATTGTTGCCTCCCATTTTTCAGCCTCCTTTCCTTGTCTCCTCCCCGTGACTTTCAGTCAGTTTTGTCACTGTGTTCTGTCTAGGTTACCTAGCACTTTTTAGCTAGAAGGAAAACAAAACCCTTAGAGACTGCCTCCTCTTTAACCAGACACAAAAGGTTAGAAAGAAGACTTGAAGAAGAACAGATGGGGTCCAGAAGAGGCTACTTAGAAGAGTCTGTGGGCTTTTTAGTAGGAGATGAGCCCTCACTGGGGCCAAAGGGTCAGAGGTGGCTCCTACCCCCCAGACATCATGTTAGGAAGCAGCCATCTTCTTTCTGAAGGCCTCGTGACTGCATTTGGTCACAGCCATTGGTGTGGTCTACACAGCAGCCCCTTACTACAAAGGCCTGTTCTGTACCAATCTACAATCAGACTCCATAGTTTCTTTCTGCCCATGGTTAGCATTTTTCATCATGAGTCTCTTGGAATTATCTTGAATCATTGTATTTCTGAGAAGAGCTAAGTCACTTCTAGATGATTATTATATGATGTTGCTATTGTTGGGTACAGTGTTACCCCGAATTCTGCTCACATATTGAACATTTCAGGAAATTTGGGTGTTTATTTTCTGCCACTGCCACCGTACCCCAAATGTGCACCCTCCCTCTCGGAAAAAAAGGAAAAAGAAAAAAAGTAAACCTTTTTGACAAATATGTATAGTTAAGTTTAAAAATTCTCATTTTCATGAAGTTCAAAAATGGGTCTCTTATTCTGCAGGCCCACTTTATTAATTATTGGTTCCTGGAATCACAAATGGTCATTGTACTGATCAGAGTTCTTTGTGTATTTTTTTACATATGTGAAAAACATGTAAAACATTTCTTTTTTTTTTTTTTTTAAATTAATTATTTATTTGTTAATTTTTTTTATTATAGCTTTTTATTTACAAGATATATACAGAATTTTTCAGCATTGACAATTGCAGAACCTTCCCTTCCAATTTTTCCCCTCCTTCTGCCCACCCCTTCCCCCAGATGGCAGTTTGACCAATACATGTTACATACGTTAAAGCATAAGTCAAATACAATATATGCATACATAAAACATTTCTTCTTAGTCCAAATGTGAATAAAAAGCCAGGAAGATAAAGTAGAAAAAATATGCTCAATCTCTATTCAGAATTCACCCTTTGGAGGTGGATAGCATTGCTCATCCTGAGTCCTTGTGAATTGTTTTGAATTTTGGTATTGATTAGAATAGCTAACCCTTTTACAGTTAATCATCACTACAAAACTGTTCTTACTGTGTTTTTCCTAAGATCTGCTCACTTCACTTTGTATCAGTTCATAACAAATCTTCCCAGATTTTTCTGAAATCATTCCCTTCATCAATTCTTATAGCACAGTAATATTTTAAAACAATCCTGTAACACAGCTTGTTCACCCATTCCCTGATTTCTCTTGTTTTCTAATTCTTTGCCTCCACAAAAAACTACTATAAATATGATTATAATGTGGGTCCTTTTCTTTTTTCCTTTAACCTCTTTGAAATAAGACCTAGTGATATTTCTGGGTCTAAGGACATGCAGTTTCATTGCCCTTTGGACATTGTTCCAAAATGTTCTCCAGATTGATTAGCTCCATCCACAGTACATTAGTGTCTGTTTTTCCGTATCTCTTCCTTTTGTCATTTTCCTTTTCTGGCTGTTAGCCAATTCGATGTATCTGAGGTGGTACTTCAAAGTTGTCTTAATTTGCATTTTTCTAATCAGCAACAATTTAGAACATTTCCCCATCATTATTGATAGCTTTGTTTTCTTCTGAAAATTGCCTATTCATATCCTTTTATCCTGTGTCAACTGGGGAAAGGCTATTTTTTCCCCCAAATAAATTGAACTCGGTTACTATACATTTGAGAAATGAGACCCTTATGAAATAAACTTGGTGTAATTTTTTTTTTCTTCCAATTTCCTATTTTCTTTCTAATTTAGCTGTATTGGTTTTGTTTGTGCCTGTAATCAAAATTATCCATTTTACTTAGAACAATGCGCTGTACCTTATGTTCTGTCATAAACTCTTCCCTTACCCTTTGATCTGATTGGTAATTTTTCCATATTCCCTATATACTACATTTGTTCGAATGCTCTTTAGAGTTGTTAGTGGAAATAAGCGCTATATTTTGTCAAAAGCTTTTTCTACATGATTTTTCTTTTTTTTTTCTTTTTTCTTTTTTTTTTAAATGGTCAATTATGCTTATAGATTTCCTGATGTTGAACTAGTCTTATATTCCTGGTATAAATCCAACCTTGTCATAGCATGTGATCTTGATAAATTGCTATAATCTTGTTAGTATTTACAACTTTTGCATCAGTAGTCATTAGGAGAACTAGCCTATAGTCTTCTTCATTTGTTTTTGCTCTTTCTGGTTTAAATATCAAAATCATATTTATGTCATAGAAAGAAGGACTCCTTAACCCAAATTTTTTTCCTCCTCCAAATAGTGTATGGAGTATTGGAATTAGTTGTTGTTTAAATGTTTGATAGAAATTCATTTGCAAATTTGTCTGGTCCTGAGTTTTGGTGGTTTTCTTTTTTGCTGTTGTTTTTTAAAGACAGGGTTATTTAAGTATTCTATTTCCTCTTTTAATTGTATTTTAAAAAATATTCATCCATTTAATTTAGAATGACAGTTATATTAATCACTTTCAGGATTTTTATTTTGGTATTTTGAAAGTTTTTAATTTGTCATTTCTCTCTCTCTTTTTTTTTTTTTAAGTTGCATCCAGATTCATTAATCTTTTATTATTATTATTGATTTAAGTGTTTAGAGATATTTCTCCCCCAAGTGCCATTTTTGTATGCCACAGATTTTGGAGCATTATGGTGTTTCATTTTTGACATTCCCTTTAATGAAATTGGTTGTTTCTGTGATTTGTTCTTTGACCCACTCTTTCTTTGAGATTTAGATTTAGAGTTAATTTTTAATCTATGTTTCAAAGGCCCTGTGTTGGATGTAAATTTTGTTGCTTTCTGATCTGAAAAAGTTACATTAAGTATTTCTTTTTTCCACATTTGTAAAGTTTTTATGCCTTAATACATGGTTTGGTTTTTTTTGGGGGGGGCATATAAAAATTGAGAAAAAGATAGACTTCTTTCTATTTCCATTCTGTTTATCCCAGAGGTCTGTCATATCTAACTTCTCTAAAATTCTGATCATCTTCTTAACTTCCTATTTATTTCGTGGTCAGTTTGTCTGGGTATGAGGGAAGTAAATTAAGAATTCGCCACTAAGTTTAATTTAGATGCCATGACATTTGAATGATGTTTAGTATTATTTCTTTTTTATCTTTTAGTATCTTTTAGTAAAATGTAGTTTCTCTGATTATCTTTTAAATTGGGTCCATTTTTTAATTAATTTTATAATTATAACTTTTTTTTTTGACAGTACATATGCATAGGTAATTTTTTTTTTTTTTTTTTTTTAAACAACATTATCCTTTGTACTCCCTTCTGTTCCGAATTTTTCCCCTCCTTCCCTCCACCCCCTCCCCTAGATGGCAGGCATTCAAATTGGGTCTATTTTTGCTTTTGACCTCAGCTGAAGCATAATAGACTCTGTTCCAGCCTCTTATTTTAATTCTGTCTTTCTGTTTCCGAATGTGTCTCTTGTAAATAACACCTTGTTGGATTCTGCTTTCCAATTTATTTTGTTCTTCTCTTGTTTTATTGATGAATTCATCCCATTCATCATTATGCTTACTAATTGCCTGTTTCCCATGAATCTTCTGTTTAATCTTTCTTGCCCTCTCTTTTAACTTTAATCCCTTTTCTGACTTCTGCCTCACTTATTAAAGCCCTCCCTTTTTTCACTTCCTCCCCAACTTTCTTTTAGCAACTTCCTCTCTTACTTCCCTGTTGGATAAGATGAATTTCTCCGTCCCATTTTGTGCGTGTATATGTGTGTCTGTATATTATATTCTTCCCTTTGGAATCAATTCATATGAATCAGTGAGTTTCAGTGACTGGCTGTTCCCCTCCATTTTCCCTTCCATTGTGAAAAACTGTTTCTTATACTCCTCTTTTTTAGAAAATCATTTTCCCTTTTTCTCAGTACATCTTTTCCATTTTTCTTTGGTGATCATCCTCACATAATAAACATAGCCATTTGCTCTTAAGTAAATAAATTTCTCACTCATGTTTACTTTTTTCATTTTCTTTTTGTTATGTTTAAATTATGTTTCAAATTTTCTGTTGTTATTTTGTCTTTCATTGGAAATGCTTAGACATCCTCATTTATTAAAAACCCGGTTTTTTTTTTGGTTTGTTTTTTGTTTTTTGGTTTTTTTTGTTTTTTGTCTTCTAGGATCATACTCAGTTTTGTTGTAAAGGTTATTCTTAGTTGTTAACCATAGCTCCCTTGCTTTCCAAGATATCCTATTCCTTCTTTGCTCCTTTATGGAAGAAGCAGCTAAATCTTTTGTTATCCTGATTGTATTTGAAAGGTTACTTTCTAGCTTCTTGACTAGGAAACTGTGTGGGACAGAAGCTAGATCCCCTTACCCAATTAGGCTACTCTGAAGCATCTTCAGATACAAATAGGAAGCATTTATTTAGTCCTTACAAGGAGAAGCCCAAGTACTCTAGCTGAGCAGACCCAGAGCTTCTCAGCATCCATTTCCCAGCAATGTGCCTGGCCTCGTGAACCAGAAATAGTGATTTTGGTTAAATAGCAAAAAAAGGTCATTGGATGGATTGAAAAGGAAGTAACCTTGGAGCACTGGTTACCAATGCTTCCTGTGGGTCACATAACTTCCTGAAGCTTAGACCTAGGGTCTGACCTTTTCTGCGCTACAGATCTCTGAAAATAGGGATCATGTGACTTCCTGAAACTTAAGCCTAGGGTCTAATTCACTGCATCTTCACCTGGTTCAATTCAGGCTTATGGAATTTAACGAATATTCCTGGGAGTTTTCATTTTGGGATCTCTTACAGGAGACGATTAGTGGAATCCTTGATTTTGTGTTGTGTCCCCTGGCTTAAAATGAATGGGTAGTTTTCCTTTTTAATTTCTTGAAACATGCGGTCTGTTGGCTCTTTTTAAGATAATTCAATGATTCTTAAATTATCTCAATCTTTTTTCCAAGGTTTGTTTCATTTTCTTTTTATTATTTTGATTTTGTTGATTGTTTTTTGATATTTCAAGGAGTTGTTAGCTTCCTCTTGACCAATTCTAATTTGTAAGAAGTCATTTTCTTATTGTTTGTGCTTCTTATCAAACTGTTCTCTTTTCATAATTTTTTCCCTATTGCTCTTCTCAATATTTCCTTTACTTTTTAAATTAAATTTCAAAAACAAATGTTTTGCCTTTTTTAAAAACTCTTTAAGGAATCCTTTTTGGGCTTCTGTTCAATTTGCATTTTTCCTTTGAAGCTTTGCTTGTAGATGTTTTCAAGTCATTGTCTTCTGATTTTTTTTGGGGGGGGTCTTCCACTTCTCTGTCACCATAGTAGCTTTTTATGGTCAGGTTCCTTTTTTGGCGTTGTTGCTTGCTCATTTTCCCAGGCTAATTTTTGACTTGGGCCTTGATATTAAGAGATGGGCTTTTAACATGTATGGGGGGGGCTGGGTTTTGAGGGGGAATGACTTTCCTAAGTTTTAGGCTATGTTCTAATGTTTTCTCTGCCAGGCATAGAGTTTTTGGTGCTTTCAAAGTATTGTGATTTGGTGAGAGTCAGTGCCCTTCTGGTGTACCCTCTGATCCTTCCCAGATAAGTGGCTCCCTCATAGCCACAACTCCTCAGCGTCCTGGAACTGTAATCTTGACCTGGATAATGGACGGTGCAGTTGCCAAATGGCAAGAGATCTTATGCCTCATATTACTAAGGGGTTCCCTGCAATCTCTTTCTAAATTAGTGTTCATTCCCCTTATTGTCTCTGAGTAGTGAGTTCTCTCTGTAACATTCTTGCTGCTATTTACCTCCCTAGTTCTGCTGTAGGTGCTTCTGCTGCTGTGTTCCTGACTGATTCCTACCAAATTGTCTTGAGCTGGGAAAGTAACTCTTCTTGGCTTTTTCTTGATTCCACTTTGAATTCAATTTGACAAACTTTTTAAACTTCTTTAGAGAGGAACATTGGAAAAGCTTGGCAAAAATGCTCACTTTACTCCTCTGACTAGGCTGCACCTCTCCCCTAGCAAAATTCATTTTTCTTTTTTTCAAATATTTCATTTTTTCCAGTTAACATGTAAAAAATTTTAACTTCCATTTCAAAACTTCAATTTTGAGTTTCAAATTCTCTTCCTCCTCTCCCTCTTTATGGAGAAGGCAGGAATTTTGGTACAGATTACTAACACATGTGTAGTCATGCAAAACATTTCCTTATTAGTCATGTTGTAAAAGAAAATATAGGACCCCCCCTTCTTCCTCCTGAGGGGGGGAAAAACCAAAAAAACAAAACCCAATTCCTTCAGAATTGCCTTGTATCATTGTATTGCTGAGGATAGCTGTCATTCCCAGATGATCATCAGACATACTGCTTTCAATTTGGACTCAAGTTCTTCCCCATGATATGTTATACTTTTCCTAATATTGTTTACCAAAAGGTTGTTAAATGAGGTTATTTCTTTATCATTAAAGGAGTCTTTCATAATTTTGTTGCACAAATGGGAAAGTATTATTAGAAAAGAACCTTTAAAAGGGTGATTTTATTTAGCTACATTCCTTACTTATTTCACTTAGTTATTTTTAAATAAATAATCTTCAGTGAGATATATCTTTTTTTTTTTTTTTTTTTTTTTTTTTTTTTGAGGCTGGGGTTAAGTGACTTGCCCAGGGTCACACAGCTAGGAAGTGTTAAGTGTCTGAGACCAGATTTGAACTCGGGTCCTCCTGAATTCAGGGCTAGTGCTCTCTCCACTGCGTCCCCTAGCTGCCCCTATATCATTTCTTACATGTTGTTCTTTGGCATATTCAGGCACTATTGGTTTAGAAAGTCACTAAGCTATGGTATATTTTTTGACCTGGGAATCTCCCTATTAAACTCGAGGTCAAAGAGAAGGAAGGGTACAAAAATATAATAGTACATTTTGTTGAAGGAAGGACCTTGAAACAAAGTGAATGGCTGGCCCTCAATTGCAGAATGACTGTACATGACTGTAATAGGATGTTATTTTGGCATAAGAAATTATGAATATGAAGAATTCAGAGAAACTTGGGAAGACTTAAATGAATGGATGCAGAATAGCCACAGTTGTGTAAATGATTTTACCCACTAATCGATCAGAAAAAAATATTTAAGGATTTAAGGAAAACGCATAATGAAGCACTTTTGGCATAGATGTAATATACTGGAATGGTCACATGTGGAGATTTATTTTGCTACTCTAGTCATTTTGGTAGAAGAACAATTTTTTTCAATAGTTTTTTATATTTTCAAAAACATGTAAAGATAGTCTTCAACATTCATTTTTGTAAGATTTTGTATTCCAAATTTTTCTTCCTCCTTTATCTCTCCCCTCCCCAAGACAGCAAGCAATCAGATTTAGGTTAAACATTTGCACAAAAAAAAAAAGCACAAGAAAGAAAAAGCAAACGAATAAACAAAGAAACAAAGCTTCGAACTCAATAGTTCTCTCTTTGAATGCAGATGGCAATTTCCATCCTGAGTCTATTGGAATTGCCTTGAATCACCCATCAAATTGCTGAGAAAGAACCAAAGCCATCACAGCTGGTCATCATATAAAGTTGTGGTTTGTGCATACAGTGTTCTCTCGGTTCTGCTCATTTCACTCAGCATCAATCAGGTTATCTAACTCTTTTCAGGTTTTTCTGAAATCAGGCTCCTAATTTCTTTTAGAATAGTAACATTCTATTGTATAACTTATTTAGCCATTCTCCAACTGATGGGCATCCACTCATTTTCCAGTTCCTTGACACCCCAAAAAGACCTACTCTAAACAGACACTGTTAGATCAAAGAGGATTTGTCCATAGTTCTAAATTGCTAAATGAAGACTTTTTAGGAGAGGTGAGTGGGTTAGAGTCAATAAACATTTATTAAGAATAATAAATAATCAGAGTAATAGCCAATATTGATATTGTTTATTGTGTTCCTGGCATTGTGCTAAGTACTTTATAGTTATCACATTTGATTCTCCCAACTTCCCTATGAGGTAGGAGCTATTATCCTCATTTTACAGATGAGGAAAGTGAGGCAAACAAAGTTAAAGGGTCCCATAGCTAGTGAGACTGAATTTGACTCTTCTGGACTCAAGCCAGGTTTTTTTTTAATTTTGTGCCGTGTACTGGGAAGAGAGAGGAAGCCCATTCACAATTCACATAAAGTGAAGCTAAAAACGAGGGAGGGACAAACACTGCAGGGAGATGATTAAGTTTTTTATTTTTTTTTTAAATTTACAATTTTTTTTTCACAGTATATATGCATGAGTAATTTTTTTTAAAATAATATTATCCCTTGTATTCATTTTTCCAAATTATCCCCTCCCTCCACTCCCTCCCCCCGATGACAGGCAACCCATACATTTTACATGCGTTACAGTATAACCTAGATACAATATATGTGTGAATACCATTTTCTTGTGGCACATTAAGTATTAGATTCTGAAGGTGGTAAGTAACCTGGGTAGATAGACAGCAGTGCTAACAATTTACATTCACTTCCCAGTGTTCCTTCTCTGGGTGTAGTTATTTCTGTCCATCATTGATCAACTGGAAGTGAGTTGGATCTTCTTTATATTGAAGATTTCCACTTCCATCAGAATATATCTTCATACAGCATTGAAGTGTACAGCGATCTTCTGGTTCTATTCATTTCCCTCAGCATCAGTTGATGTCAGCCTCTCCAAGCCTCTCTGTATTCCTCCTGCTGGTCATTTCTTACAGAGCAATAATATTCCATAACCTTCATATACCATAATTTACCCAACCATTCTCCAATTGATGGACATCCATTCAACTTCCAGTTTCTAGCCACTACGTAAAGAGCTGCCACAAACATTTTGGCACATACAGGTCCCTTTCCGCTCTTTAGTATTTCTTTGGGATATAAGCCCAATGGCAGCAATGCTGGGTCATTTTTTTGGGCATAATTCCAGATTGCTCTCCAGAATGGCTGGATTCTTTCACAACTCCACCAACAATGCATCAGTGTCCCAGTTTTCCCACATCCCCTCCATTCATCATTATTTGTTCCTGTCATCTTAGCCAATCTGACAGGTGTATAGTGGTATCTCAGAGTTGTCTTAATTTGCATTTCTCTGATCAGTAGTGATTTGGAACACTCTTTCATATGAGTGGAAATAGTTTCAATTTCATCGAGATGATTAAGTTTTACAAATGGGCTGAGAAGTGATAAGGGACTAAGGGGGACCTCTTGGGACCCGCAGAGATGGAGGAGCTGGAAGCTGCTCCCTGATGTCTCCCCTTCACAGTCTTTATTTAACAGGGCTGAAGATACTCGGGAGTTGCATGGTTGCTATCATCTTTCAGAAAGATGAGCTTCAGGAGATCAGCTGGGTGGGAAATGGTGGGGTGACTGCTGCCAGAGGGCATGAGTTTCTGCAAATGAGGGAGGTACTGAGGTGTGACTTTCAGAATTGAGTGAGAGAGATCTGAAAAAAGGAAAATAACAAAACAGAAATGTTCTCAAGGAAACTGGGGGAAACATGGCAGTGATGCCTTATTCAGTTTAATGCACACTTTTCCAAAAGACTGTAGATTACCCAAGTTCCTGGTTTCCTCTCCAGTCTCCTTTCTTTCCTTTGTATGTTGGATTATTTGGGTTTGTGGATGAATAAGTTAATAATAAAGGAAAAGTTAAAGCCTAGCCTTGAATACATTTCACTGGACATATTTACAAGGCTGCCTATTCTCCTTTAACTACTATCTCTTCTGTAGATGGGAAGGGAGGGGTGTGTGTGGTAGGGGGTGGTTGATGATGATATCTTACTCAGTTTTAGGGTGGGAAGGGGAAATAGGTTAGTTATTATGAGGTCAGAGTATCCCAGATCTAGTGCTGCAATGGACCTTGGGAGGCCATTGAGCCCAGCACCTTGTGATTTTTCCAGAAAGGTAGACTGACATCCAGACGTTGCAGCTCCAGTGACTTGCTCATTGTCCGTCAAAGAGCATCTGTGTGCCAGGCCTGGATATGCCATAACAGTGACTGAAGGCAGGTTTACTGTGCAAAAGGAGCTTCCCTGCTGATGGGGAGGTAAAAAGAAATAGAGAAAAGTTCTGTTTAATGTCCTTTGAGGCAGAAGCTGGGGAGCGAGAAAAGTTTGACTGAAAATTGTGTTTGAGCTAAGTATTGAAAGACAGTGCAGGATGGTCAGGACAGAGGCTGTAGTGGAAGAACTGTGGGTGAGGGACAGATTACCCAGCCACGGGAGAGTCCTGGCCAGTGAGGCTGTAAGCGTAGATTTGGGATCATCTTGTGAAGCTTTGGAAAGATGGACCCAAGGAATTTGTTTGCTCCTAGAGCAAACTTGCGTTGGTAGAGTAGGGGAGTGGAAAATGGGGACTGACTTGGACATGTGTCCTTTAGGCACACTTTGCCTAATCTTATCTATTAATGACTGCTCCAGCTGCTGTTACTACTAACTAATATATCCACATTTTGATAGAGAACTCTGTGTTAGCTATTTCCTTCCTGTCCCATAGAATTTTTTTTTTTAATAGCTTTTTATTTACCAGATATATGCATGGGTAATTTTTCAGCCATTGACAATTGCAAAACCTTTTGTTCCACCTTTTCCCCTTCTTCCCCTCCACCTGCCTCCCCTAGATGGCAGGTTAACCAATACATGTTACATATGTTAAAGTATAAATTAAATACAATATGTATACATGTCCAAACAGTTATTTTGCTGTTCAAAAAGAATCGGACTTTGAGATAGTGTACAATTAATTAGCCTGTGAAGGAAATCCAAAATGCAGGTGGACAAAAATAGAGGGATTGGAAATTCTATGTAGTGGTTCATAATCATCTCCCAGAGTTCTCTCGCTGGGTGTAGCTGGTTCAGTTCATTTCTGCTCTATTGGAACTGATTTGGTTCATCTCATTGTTGACGATGGCCACATCCGTCAGAATTGATCATCATACAGTATTGTTGTTGAAGTGTACAATGATCTTCTGGTTCTGCTCGTTTCACTCAGCATCAGTTGATGTAAGTCTCTCCAAGCCTCTCTGTCTTCATCCTGCTGGTCATTTCTTACAGAGCAATAATATTCCATAACCTTCATATACCACAATTTATTCAGACATTCTCCAATTGATGGGCATCCACTCAGTTTCCAGTTTCTGGCCACCACAAAAAGAGCTGCCACAAACATTCTTGCACATACAGGTCCCTTTCCCTTCTTTAGTATCTCTTTGGGATATAAGCTAAGTAGTAACACCGCTGGATCAAAGTGTCCCATTGAATCTTAAGTTGTGATCATCAGTGTTAATATAGTCATTTTTTTATTTCTGTATCGATGTAAATTCTACTAAGGGAATCCAACATCTCCATCGATATGGAAGTAAAAGAGAGAGAGTATTCAGAGATGACTTGCACTTAAGAAGGGATGTAAAGACTTAAGATTTTGACCTAAGTTCGTTGCTTGGCAAAAATTATTGGGAAAACTGGAAATGTTTATGGAAGAAACTGGGTATAGACCAGTATCTTATACCTTTTACAAGATCAGATCGAATTGACACATGGCCTAAATATAAAAAGAGATTTTACAAGAAAATGAGAAGAACATGAACAGATTAGTTATCGATGTAAAAATGAACCTGCAAAGGCAGGTGTAAAATGGATTATTTTGATTACATTAAATGAAAAGGGTTTCATGTAAATAAAACATTGTCAAGATTAAAAGGAAGGCAGAAAATTAGAGAAACATTTTTATGAACAGTTTTATCAGATAAAGGTCTCAGATCTCAAATATATAAAGAATTTTGACAATTATATAAGAATACAAGTCTTTTCCCAGTTGATAAATGGTCAAAGGATATGAATTTTCCAGTGAAGAAATCAAAACAATTCATAGTCATGTAAAAATATGCTTTAAATGCATTATAAATTAGAGAAATAGAAATTAAAATAACCTTAAGATATTGTTTTACAGCTACCAGATTGGCTAAAATTCTAGCGGGAGAAAATATGTAGGAAGGGATGTGAGAAAAATTAGGACACCAAAACACTCTTGATGAAATTGTGAACTGATCCAACAATTTTAGAGAAGAATTTGTGATTATGCCCAACAATTTAATAAATTATCTATATGTACCCTTTGACCTAGCATGACTGAACCTATTTCTGAAGATGATTAGGGAAAAAGGAAAAGAGCCGACATATTCTAAAGTGTTTATAGCAGCTCTCTTTGTGGTGGCAAAGAACTGGAAATTGCAGGGGGCCCATTGGTTGGAGAATGGCTGAACCAGTTGTGGTATTGTTGTGGTTGTTTGTCAAACACAAGCATGCCATCAGGGAGGCGGTGCCATGACCTGCAGGTGAATTGGAATTGAGGAGGGGAAGCTGTGCAGAGTCACTGGCTTCACTTCCTCCTCCAGAACTATGTGGGTCCCGTGGCCAGAATTAGATCAGGACCACTAAAGATGGCCCTGAATGCAGAAGGAAATATTGGCCTTTGTAAGCTAACTTATGTATGGATTGTTATGGAATACTCTGCTATAAGAGATAAGGCGCTAGCTGATTTTATAAAAACATAGACTTACGTGAAATAATGAAGAATGAAACGAGCAGAAGCAAGGGAACGTTGTGTACCGGGAGAGCAACATTGTTTTAAGAATGACTTTGAGCTGATAACTTATTTGTCTACTCTAAATGCAAATACAAATTAACTCTAAAAGACATAAAGGAAGATACTATCTGCATTCAGAGAAAGAACTGATAAATAGGAGTAGGTATGGAATAGTTATATCTGTATCTTTATATAGTTCTATTTGTCTCTAATAGTAGCCATCTTGGGGGGGGAGGGGAGAAAAATTTACATGATGATTTTGTTGTATATTTGAAAGGAATAGCAAGTGGTACGTAATAGATTTACAGTTTCATATGCAATTGTCTTTTTTATTATATTATTATGGAAATGTTTGTTTTATTCCATAAATTAAAAAATAAAAAAGGGATGGCACAGAAAACATCAAGGAATATGGATGTTCTTGTTCTTTCCCTCAACCCTTGACCTCCTCTGCCCATTTCTTAGCCCCTTCCTTTTAGAGTTTTATTCTTATATTTTCTTTATCATAATTTCTGTTTTGGAAAGGTCTGTGAGGTTGTGGGAGATGGGAAGAAATGTATGGCTATTTGGTTGCTCATGTAACCATCCATGTATTTTCAGGGGCTTGTCCCCTGTCCCTGGAACCCTCTGGCATCCCCTCAACTTCCAGTTCTTTGCTACCGTGAAGAGAGCTGCAAGAAACATTTTAGAACATCTTTTCATTTTCCTTGATCACATTGTGAGACAAACCTACTGGTGGATTGTTGAAGGTGACAGGGAGCACTTGGAATAGCAGTCAGGGAAGGAGAGGCAAGCTCCATGTTGCCCAAGGAAAACTTTGGGGACTAATGCTGAATAGGTGAGTCCCTCCCTCCCCCGGCCTTTTCTCTTCCTCCCTGGTGACGACACCATTCAGTGGACAGAGCCGAGGTGAGAATCCAATGCTTCTGGTCTCATAGCCCCCTCTTCCCATTGGCAGTGGCCCGAGGACCTCCTGACACCTTAAATTCTCAGGAAGTTTGTCCTGGCAAAAGGTTCATTGGGACCTAGGATGTAATGGCGCCTGTTTCTGCCAACCTGGTGACCCACATGGAATGCAATGGCACCTTTCTCTCTTCTCCTTGCAAGGAAAAAGAGGCCAGCCTAGGATTTGGGCACAGACTGGCAGAGTTCTGGCCTCCTTATCAGTGGCACGGCAGACCTAGAGGTGCTCGGCCAAGGTCTGGTAGAGTCAGACAAGTGTAACTGGGAGTTCAGAACTAGGGAACGGAGGGAGGCTGCTGGGTCATGTGTGGAGAACAGGACTTTCATTTCTTTCTGTGTGTGTGTGTGTGTGTGTGTGTGTGTGTGTGTGTGTGTGTGTGTGTGTGTAGCTGGGAACTGTAATTTCTTGCTCAGAGAAGAGATATTTCTTACAGCACTAGTATTTTCTGAATACAAATGAGTAATATAATCATTTTAAAGTGGCTTTTATGCCAAGATTTAAATTAAAATAGATTCTTTCAGAAATGTGTAAAAGAAGATCTAATTCAGAAGATAGACAAAAGGAAGAAACTTCCCTGTCCAAGCAGGAATCTATTGTTCTTGGAGGGTCCTCAGCCATGAGCGTGGGCACTCCCTGGAGCGAGCTTGACATGATCCATCTGGCAGCCGCCTCCGGCCCCTGCCCCTCCTCATTTCTGCCATTGGTGTCTCCATGCTTTACAAGGATTCACAGCATTCTGCGGCCCGCCCTCCTTCCCCAGTCCTTCTTGTCCCCACTTTGCCTTTCCCATTAATGTCCCCTTACAGCCGCTTAGCCCTCAGTAGGTATTGCCTCAGTGGAGCCGTAACTGCACAGCGATACAACATACAGCACCCCTGTTTTACTTGTAAGGAAATGAAGGGTTTGTTGGCTCCTGCTCCCATGCCCCATACGATATGTAGCATTGGGATTTGAACCCTTGTCTGGAGTTCAGCACCCTGTTGACCATGCCGGGGTACCCCTCTTTTGTCTGGACTGAGTGGGAGCTGGAGGTTCTGATTAATGAAGCCCCGTGAGAGTTCAGGGTTTCCAAAGGACTTGCTTCACGCCAGCCCCCGGGCAAGTCTCGTCCTTCTCTATCATCGGTGAGATCTCTCTGATCTCTTCCAGCTCCAAAACAGAAGGCTCGATTTCCACAGTTTTCAAAAGAATGAGCTCCCAGCATCCCTTTCTCTGGTGCTGGGTTTGCCTTGCTTCCCTGAGGAGGGGCTTGGTTTTCCAGTCAGAAACTTGGGACCACATATTGCTTGTTTTAGTATTAAGCAAACCACAGTGGAATAGAAACGAGCTTCCTGTGGTTGCAAAAGCACTTGTTGGGTGACTGTCTTTTTCCTGTATTGTTTTTGGAAAATAAAGTGGATTGTTGTCTGGATAACTGAAAATGACACTGTCCCCTCAGGTCCCGGGTCGGTATCCATGGGAGCCCATACCTTGCCTGGTCCATAGTGGGCCCTTAATAAAGGAGTGCTGATTGGGTCAGATAAACTTGTCTTATTAATCTGAACTGTTACTCTGGAGGAGCGACAGAGCATCCTGGAGTCCTCCATTGGCAGTCTCTTGATTGGGGGTGGGCTGGGAAGGGTGTGAGGGGGGCCTTCCAGGTCCAGCTGATTCATTGACCCTCTTTGTCCAGGTGGTCCTTGGGAAGCGGCTGGAGCAAGATCTGAGCTGGAGCAAGTCTGAGGATGAGCCTGAGGATGAGCCGCGTCACACAGGTAGGGATGGAGTCCTGAGATTTCTCCCCTCTGTAGTTCTCCCTCCCCCAGGCCTCATCTTTTTTTCCCTATTGTGATGAAAAAGGGGGCTTTATTGGAATTCTAATGTTCTCTGAAAAACCAACCAACAAACAGCTTTTCTGTTTTATTCCTGTACTTTTCCTTTACAAAAATCAACTTTATTTTCATATTCTAAATTCTTCCTTCCCCGCCTTCACCCATTTTGAAAGGAAGAACCCATTATAAGTATGTAGAGACCTGAAAAATATTTCTGCATTAGCCGCATCTTCCCCTGCTCCTCCCCTCTCCTAAAAAAGGAAAAGAAAGAAATAGAAGAGCGCCCACTTCAGTCTGCACTTGAGGGCCGCCACGTCTCTGTCTGCAGGTAGGTAGCATGGTTCATCCTTAGTCTTTTGGAATTGTGGGTCACTGTGTTGGTCAGAGTTACCAAATCTTGACAGTATTGCAGCCACTGTCAGTGTTCTTCATTCTGCGTCAGTTCATGCAAGTTTTCCCAGGATCCTCGGAAACCTTCCGCTTCATCCTTTGTAGGACAGTAGTATTCCATCTCATTCATAAACCATAGCTCATTCAGCCATTCTACCACTGGTGGGCACGCTGCCCTCAGTGCCCACATCTCCCTTCCCGTTTCCTCACCTCATGTGAAGATGATGCACTAACTCATGTGGGGCTGTTGTGGGGCGAGGTCTGTTACCCCTAGGGCACACTTAGTATGCCATGAGTACTCCCTCCACCAGTAAAGTTGGCGGCCTCTCCAGCCTGGGCAGAGGGTTGGAGGAGTTGCTGGGATCAGGGATGACCAGCTCGCTTCACTGGGCTGTTCCTCCCGAGACTTAGCCATCGCTGGGCCCCAGATGGGAAGCTTTTCTTGTACTCGGTTGGCAGAGCGGGGCAGCCTCGAGTCACCTGGGACTAAAGCAGCACTTCCATACTGACGCCTTCTCGTTTGCTGGAAATCCTGGGTCGGTGTCCATGGGAGCCCGTACCTTGTCTGGTGCGTAGTGGGCCCTTAATAAAGGAGTGCTAATTGGATCAGATGAACTTGTCTTTTTAATCTGAACTGTTTCTCTGGAGGAGTCACAGAGCATCCCGGAGTCCTCCTGCCCACTGGCGGTCTCTTGCTAGGACTCTGGTCCCTGGGCTTCCTGCTGGTGATCTGTTTAGGAATGGAGTCCCTCAGGGATGTCTTCCTTCTGGGCGTCCCGATCACTGTGTGACGCCGCCTTGAGGAGGGACCGGCTCTGCTCAGCTTGCCTGGTGAAAGGCAGTAGACAAGAGGACTTATTTGTAAAACTTAAGGAATTTTGAGCTTTGCGATGAGGCTTGTGAGCTAGATGCCCTTAGACTCCTTCCAGACCTGGCTCTAAAGGCACCCGCCCGATGCTCCCGTGTTCTTGCCGTGCCTGCTTTGTTCAGGTATGTATGCACGGAGAACAAACAGATTTTAGCCCCCGTCTCCAGGGGCCCTTCCATCTGGCATGAGGTGCTCCCTGGCCTTGGATTGAGCTGCTCCTGACTTGGCCTTTTTCCTGGGAGGAGCTTTAGTCAAGACCTGCCTCTGAAGTGGCCTGTCCCACTGGGCTCTTCCCCCCAGGGTCATTGCCCCCTCTCCCCAAGCTTTCATTTATGGGGTGTATTTAGCCCATTCATGGCCTTTGCGTTGTCTGAAAAACTTTTCCTGCACTGTCTTTGAAATGCTGTAAAATGGAAGCTTTTATCAGAGTTTGTGGGGGAGGATAACTGGAGGAAGGGAGTGGGACTGGGCTGGAGAGGCCCACAGAAGGAGAGTCTCTGTAGAGGAGGCCACTGGTCACACAGCTTAGCTTAGAGCTGTCAGTCGGAACCAGCCGTTCCTGACTCCAGATTTGTTGCTCTCCCCATGATGAGGCAGCTCTGCAAACCTGGGAGGTCCCAGGAAATCCAATGGGCTCTCTCCCCTCGTCTAAACATTTGACTTAACATGACCAGCTTTAGTTCTCTTGGTCCCTGGTCACATTTCTAAGCAAAGCTAAGGGATCTGTACCCAAAGTCAAGAACCAGACAAGCATTCTCGGGGGGTAATGGTGTCTGCCCCTTTCCCACCCCCCAGAAGGTGAGACAATATGCCAATAAAGGGGAAATGCCTTTGGAGGCCTCCCTGTTCCCTTCCTGCACATTCTGCACCCCGGACCCTCACACTGGATCTCTAGCTGCCCGTGATCCACTCCTCTGATGCCGCACTGAGGTGATCTCGCTTTCTAACTGTCCCGACTGTGCTATTATTATGCCTGTTTTATAAATGAGGAAACCGAGGCACCAAGAAGTCTGCCTTACGCATGCTACATGCACTAGCCCTTAGTAAGTACTGTTTGGAATTGGAGTGAGCCGCTGGTAGTCTCCACTAGTGACAAGAGCCAGGTGAGGCTCCTTGTTCTCCTTTCTCCCCTTCCACCCCAATCCCCCAGGCTTTCCCTACCAGACTCCCTCATGCCTCCAGAGCCCATGATCGATTTCTCTTTTGGTCTGGATTTCACAGTGACTTTGCTGCTTCCTCCCAGATTGAGCAGAATGAGGAGGGGGAAAGGGAAGGCAGACCACATTTGTGGAGATTGACTGGAGGTGGGTCTTGGGCCCATGGCCACCTCAGTATCCATGTCCCAAGCAGCGCTGCTCAGAGTTGGGGACCATGACTGGGCACCAGCCTGCTTGACTGTGCCCATTGCAGAGCTTGAGTGGAGTCTCGTGGGATCTCGTCACTGCTCGCCCTTCTGAGAAGGTGCTTAGTCTGTTCTATGATGACATCTTCCTCTTTGTGTTTAAAATAGTTTTCATTAAAATAGTTTTTATTAAATCTGGACTCCAGTTCATAGGAAGTTTGTACTCACCCACCCAGCTCCTTTTCCAGAGAAGGAAACCGAGTCCAGTGAAGTCAGGTCACCCACATAGTGAGTGTTAAGTCTTGACGCTAAGGGCCTGTCCTTCCCACCACGTCCCCAGGTTTATAGTGTCCATTCATAAAGGTTTGGGGGCTGCAGGAAGCCCAGTGTCACTGAGGCCAGTGGGCGGGGGAGAGGAAGATCCTTGTGGGTCTAATGGGATGGAGAAATGTCCCATGGTTTTGGATGGATGTTCTATGAAAACGTGCTTGGTTTGGTTCGTGCAGAGCATGTTCTGTTGCTGAATAAAGCTGCGCTGCCATACTATCCCGATGCTTGGTTTTGTTTATTTCTCTTCTCCTGTAGACTTCTCATATTGTGCGAACTCCAACCGCAAACCCACGTCCTGTGAGGATTTGTTAATTTGGGTTCCTGTGTGGTCCTTCTGTTTCCATATTCAGGTCTTCCAGCATACCCATACTTTAATTTCTTTTGAATGAGGTTTAGAAAGCAGATCAATGCATATTATTCAAGATCAGCACATATTATCCAAAGGTTTCCCCGTGGTGAATGTGTTTAATCAGTATCTCTGTTCATTTGTGCAACCCCAAGAACCATAGTTAGATGCCATCTTTAAGGGATGGACTCTGGGAGCAGAAAGAATTCTTTATTCCCTCCCCCCCCAAAAAAAAAAAAAATTGGTCAAACCTCCAAGCAACCTGGAAGGACAGAGACCTCTAACAACTGCTGGGTTTTTTTTGTTGTTCTGGTTTAAAAAAATGGAGGTTTTATTGAATGGGGAGTAAAAGAGGATTTGGGGATTAATGGGGAGAAGTATGTGTGTATGTGTGTGCCTACTGAAATAGAAAAAGGGCCGGGGTGCAGTGGGGGAGAGTCCCCTGGGATCCTCTGGCTGTTGCCTCCGGGCATCCTGTGCAGATTACAGTCCTTTCAGGCCTCTGCACCCTGATTAGATGCTGTCTCCTTTGGAGACTGCTCAGCTGGGTCTCCTCAGGCCCTATGAGACTGCCCCTGGGAGGGGCTGCTCCTCAGGAACTCCCTTTGTGGGCCCCCGTGATCACACCTTAGACCTTTTTACCTCCCACAAGTCATCACAGGCAGAGATATGCACACCCGGCCTTTTTTGTGTTGCTCAAGTCCCTGCCTCAGAGAGCCTTGCCATGGGAAATACTGAAAATTTTTAAAAAGATTTAAATTCCCTTTTATTCTGAACCTAATAATTATTTTTAAAAAAATGAACGTGGGTGTGGGTGTATCTGTGTATGTATGTGTATATGCAGGACAATTCTGTGAGACCATGGGTTGGTTCATATGCAGCTTGTTTTTCTTTTTTAAAAAATTTAATATTGTAGTAATGAAGTTGCTAAGTCAGACCCTTTGGGACTGGTACATTTCTTTTTTTCTGTTTACTTTTTAATGCCTTATTGCTGCTTTTTTCCTTATCTCTAACACATGCCCCTGACTCCTTCCTCTCCGGCTCCTGAGAGCTCTCTCTCTCTCAACAAATAAACAGAGTCAAGCACAGTAATCCTGCTCCTTGATTCCATGTGACAACATGGGTCTCATTCTGCCCCAGAGGGCAACCTCATTACCAGGGAAGGCGTTGTCCCAGCCTCGGCCTGGGCTGCTGTTGTCTTGTTTCTGGACCTAGCTCATTTGGGATAACCTACCAGTGGACCTCCCACTAAATACCCCTGCTGTGTTCCTTCTCCTTTGTCCATGTGGTTCATATTCATGTGTCCTTGGCTCAGCCAGCCTTTTTGGGTACTAATGGGAGAGGGGAAAAGTAGACAAAAGGAGAAAACCTTTGGAGTCTTTCCAAGGCTGTGGATCAAGACAGGAGTTGAGATGGTACCTTTATAAAAGGACTTTTCTTCATAACAGTCCTAGGAGAAAAGGGAAAATATCCCATTTTGCAGGTGAGTGGACCAAGACTCTGAAAGCTGTGGTTTTAACACGTACCCACATCCACTCAGTCTCTTGAATCAGGACCCCAAAATAGGCCTCTGGCCTCTAGGACTGAACATTCTTCTTCCTCCCTTCCTTATCCTCTGGATGTGTGTGAGTTAGACCCTGTGGTCCCACCCCCAGAGTGTGTTATTATTCTGGGCAGAAAACTATTTCACAAAACAGCTGCTAAGTCTTTGACAAATTCCATGTAATTCCACAAGTATTTGTGAAAAAACAGGCTCTGGAAAGTGGCTTGGGCTGGGGGCAGGCCCTGACCTGGGATCACGTGGGTGTGGGCACCTCCTCCTTACCAGGGCGGGCCGACACTTCCCCTGGAATTGAAGGATTTGTCTCCAGCACTGAGTGGCGACACATCCAGCAAGGCTAATGACTCTGGCATTTCATAGGGGCCTGCTGAGAGCTTTGTGGGTATTGTCTGTCTGAATCTCACAACAACCTTTAGAGGTAGGTACAGTTACTGTGCTCCAAACTGCAGAGTAATAATGTGCTCCAGACCAGCCAGCTAATGGCTGTTTGAGGCTGGATTTGAACCTTGGTCTTTGCAATTCCAGGCCAGCTGCTCTGTGCCCTGGTGTCCCTGGACAGCCTCAGCCTCGGAGTCACGAAGAAGACGGTCTGTGCTTCCTGCTGTGGTGCAGCCTGGTTGGGCCAAGATGGACCCAAAGAGCGTGGTCCATGACCTCTGGAGATCTGGAAAGGGGAGGAGGGAGGCACCCACAACCCCCTGGGGCACGCTGATCCTTCTGCTCCCAATAAAGATGATGGTGAGGGGAGAAACTTTCAGCCAGTCGATCAGTTTCTCCTGGTTGCCACTTGATTTTTGTGGACCAACTGCCAGCAGATGAGGAGTCGGTATGTGGGGCATCTAAGTCAGGCCGGGCACAGGAACTGCCTCATTATCTATTCCCAATTATTTTTTTACAAATTAGACCTGTATTTCATCTTGTTTGTATTCCAGAAGTATTAGGGTGCATGGAAAGGTATGGACTACAGAGAGTCTTTCCCCTTTCTCAGTCACTTCCATATAAAACTACCCTGTGCATGCAGCTTTTCTCTCTAATTCTCTCATGATGACAGCATCCATATAATGATTCTAAAAAGATGAAATTCGATGTGGACAGGTCACTGACAAAAAGAAGGATGGATCATCCACATAAGATGCTAATAAAATAAAGTTTAGTGTGGAGAGATCTATGACAAAAAGAAAGGCTCCATATACCAAAAAAAAGTATTGTACCAAACCCACCTTGAGTTAACAGAGATGTAGGAACAAAATATGGGGAAGGATGAAGAAATTGTAGTATACAAATGTAAGGGACTATTGCTAGTAAGAAATGACCAGTATGATGAAGACTGAAAAGTTTGGGAGGACTGAACCTTTAGAAAGGAAAGTCAGCAGTGGCAGTGGTCAAAAAGCAAAACCAAAAAAAATGAAACAATGCTGGGTGATTATGATGACCCACTTGGGCCCCAGAAAAAAATGTGGAAATGCCTTTGCACTTCATTCCTTTCATTCCATTGCATTGTCAAATGTATTGCATCCTTTGCAGAAGGATGTGGAATGTTGCATATGGTGGTGGGATTGGGTGACATGTTAAAGACTTTTTCTTTTTTAATGAGAAAAGATTTGGGTTGATGGGGAGGAGGTGTAATTTAAGAATTATAAAGGCTATATTAAAAGATCGATCACTTCTAGAACATCTGACAGGTAAATTGAAAATCGATTCAGGAAAAGATTGGATAACCATTTGTCCAATATAGGTTGGATTTATTGGTCAAAGTTGACAGCAACACTCTTAAGATCACCGGAAGTGTGCTGTCTCTTAGTTATCAGTAATTTTTTTGTAGTGTGGTGTCACAGAACAGAAAACTGTGAGATGACAACAGACATGATACATTAAAGCTTCCTTGAACCCATATACTCATTTCCTTTCAGGTTCTGAGCATGACTATCTGAAACCAAATAACAAGCCCCAGTCTCAGTCATTGAAACCCCCCAAAGTAAAGAGCACTGATAATGGTATTGTCAAGTCAGCAAGCATTTATTAAGTACCAGCTGTGTGCCAAGCACTCTGCTAAGTACTAATGATTGAAAGAAAGGTAAAATAGCCTTTCAAGGAACTCCCTGTCTCTTAGGAGAGACCTCAGAATGTTCAAGATACCCATGGGGTCAGTTTATTCTGGTTTGGATAGTGGTATGTGGATATATTTGCAGAAGGGGCCTCGCACTGGGTGACAAAACTTGGAAGGGCTAAATGTTGGAGAGCTGGCTGGCAAAGGGCGGACGGTGTGAGGATGAGGCCTGAGGAAGCATCACTTCTCTGAGACAACTTGAGTTATAGAAACTTTGTTTAAACTTGGGTTTGGTTTTTGTTCATTTTTGTCTGTTGTGATTAGGCTTTCCTGAAATCTCTTATCACCTCCTGGGTCAAAAAGCGCCAGTGTTAAACCTGGATGAGACCCCTAAGTTGGCATTTGGGGCATATAAGCCGAGTATAGTCACTCTAACTTTTGTTTTATATTGTTTTAATGGTGCCTTCCATTTTGATGTCCCCCTTCCTTTCTAGATAACGCTCCAAAAGTCTGAACATAACCTTTTCCTCCTCAGTCTGATCTCCGATAATGTTGACATTTCCCAGCTGAGAATTTAGGATTTTTTGTTTGCCCCCTACATGTAAATCCATATCCCATCATCACTTTGGGGCAGCCGGGAACACAATGGATAGAGAGCTGGTCTTGGAATCAAGAAGACTATTCAAATTCATCTAGCTTTGGGATGCTGGGCATCTTACTCTTTGCCTGTTTGTTCATTTGTAAAATGGGATCATAATGGCACTGAACACTCAGGGTGGCTTTGAGGATGCAGTGAGAATAGAAAGTGTTTAGTATGGATGCCGGACACACAGGAAGCTTTATATCAATATTCACTTCCTGTAATCAACACCATCATTATTTTAGCTGCCTTTCTCTGGAACTTTTCTGGGTCCATTTCCCTTTCTGAACATTCCCCCCAAGCTTGACTGAATTTGGTTGTGGCGGCTTATGGACCCAACCTCAAGAGTCATTTCCTAGATTTAACTCATGGTATGGTTTTATTTTCCATTTTATATCAAACCAAACCAAGTGTGGAGGGAATCCACGTTTGACATTTTTCCTTGTACTGAAACTGCCTCTTTATTCCTACCTTTTGTTTCCCAGGACCTAATCCTACCTTTTGTTTCCCAGGACCTAAGCTGTTTTTCTATCCAAACAACAGTTCTGCCCAATTCGAGGCTGAGTTAATTCAGGGACGAAAAATAATCTTACCTTACGTAACTTTGTCAGAGATTTTATGAGTCTGAACAATGCCAGCTGGCTTCTCCTTAGCCATTATTTTTTTTTTTTCCTTAAAGAATTCTAGTTTATTAAACAAAGGTGATTTCCCGTTATAGAAAGAACATTGCCTCCTTTCTTTATCCAAGTTATTCCTGCTTAAGTATTGAGTGATCTTATCCTTTATTATAATTACAACCAGCTAGCCAGGTAGAGATCAAATTCACTTTTGTGCCGTGCCCAGGTGCTCTTCTAGCACCATTCTTTGAGACTGGATGCATAAATGAAATCCATTCTCTGATAAGATTTCCATAATTCACATTCCTACAGGCCTTTAAGGCATGTGATAATGATACTTGTGCAAGAGCTTTCAGTGGAGGCTGACCAGAGTATTGGAAGCCATAGGTCTGCTTCATAAGGATCAGCTGAAGAATCAGTATGAGATAACTTATAAGTATTGTTCCATTTGGCCCTGAAGATCAGCAAGTGGGAGAGAGACAGATTGATATGATAAAAAGACTATCCTGATGGGATATGGCATGGGGAGCCTCGGGAAGTGCTGGCCCCCTCTCCTTAGAACTCTTGAGGCAGAGGCTGAATTGCCACTTGCCAAGAAGGGTAAACTTACCAGAGTTGCTTACTTCAGTTGGATTAGACAGCTGCAAAGTCCCTACCAACTGTTACCATCCATGATGTGGATTCCAATGTTTTCTTCCCCAGATCGTGGTAAGAAAAGTGTCACTTTTGTGATGTCCTCATTTTATGGCTGAAGAAACAGGCTCCCCAAAGAGAAGGGGCTTGTTCCGATTCCTAGAGCCTATGAGGAAGGGTCATGATTCCAGTCTGACCCCATGACCAGAGTTTGTTCCACCACAGCCCAGTGCTCTGAGGAGTGGGAATGTCCATGTAACCAGGCTCCCCCTCTAACCTTGACTTCCTTGGTATTCAGTTCTCATCTTGTAAGCCTCGGCATTCTCTCCAAGTGTGGCCTATCACTCTGCCGACGACATCGATGAGGGCCTGAATGGCAAATCACTCCAGAATTCTTGCCAAGAAAACTCTACACTTGCTCAAGAAGTCTTCCTTTTTGAGGCCTTTTATTGACTTTTCCATTTCCATTTCCACTTCCACGTCCCTTTGCCTAGTCCGAAACCAGGACAGATGGCAGAAGGGCATATTTTTCTGGGGTTGAAGTAGGTTGAAAGAACAGTCTCACGGTTTTCTACAGATTGTTTATTTCAAATGAACTTTTTATATTCTTAATGTTTGCATTTCATCATATTTTCTGCTCTTTACAAATATTTTATTGAAGTTTTATTTTTACACCCGTCCTGTCCCAGTTACAATGTCAATAGAAACCTTCTGTTTTGTTTGATTTTTCTTGAGGCAGTTGGAATTAAGCAACTTGCTCAGGATCATATAGCTAGTAAATGTTATGTGAATAAGGCTGGATTTGAGGGCTGGAGCTCTATCCACTGTGCCATCATCTAGCTACATCTAGTACATAAGTACTTGTAAATTAGTTTTGATAAAAACCTACTCTGCCTTAAGCACCAGACTAAATGCTTTGGAGACAAAGAAGGGCAAAGATATGATTCCTGGTGTCTGGGACATTCGAATGGAGTAGAGTGCATGTCAGCAGTTGTAAATATCAGGACTTCTTAATTTTTTTCCACTCATGACCTGTGGTATAGATATATAAATCAGGTATACATATAAAATATTTACTCATAAGAAATCATCATTTCACAACCTCCACATTCAGTTGGGGGAGTCTTAAACCACAAAGCAGAATTGAATTTGTGCATCTCACGTTTCTCCTGAGCTACAGAAGCCATCCTAAATGTTCATAGGGACTATTGGTGTCTGATCTGTGGCCAAGCATCCTAAGTTTTTATTGGTTTGCTTGGCCAGAGTCAGACACCATAACTTGACTCTAACATGGTGATGTCATTTTGGTGCTCTTCAAGAACGAAGGACAAATCACCAACCAACCAAGAAGTTGGGGTATATATATGAGAGACTGAGGGAGGGGGAGAAAGAAAATACAAAATAGATTGACATGTGGCCCATACCATTAAGCCCTCCTTGGTGTGTGTCAAATGCAGGAAGGGTAGTGTCAGCTACCTTTCTCCAGTAAGGAATGGCTTCCTGCCTTGATGGGATGGAGTCCCCGATTCTTTACATTGTCTCAGCCAATCTACATTTTGTGGCTTTTTTAAACATTTAGTCTGTTTTCCTCTGCATCAATTGTACCTCTGAATTCAATATATTTATTGTTTCCTCTGGTGTATTATTCCATTAGGGACATTTACCACATATCCCCCAGCCAGTGGGCACCCATTTTGTTTCTTGGTTCTTACTCCACAGGAAAATGATGGTATAAAATGTTTTGGCAAACACCAGCCTTTGTTTCTGGCTAAGATATCTTTGGGGTTTTTCTCTAATGACATGATCCATGTTTCGTGTCTTGTTTCTCTTTTATAAAAATAAGAACTCAAATGATAAATTGATTTTCCTTCTCCTTGGGATTTTTTTTTTTTCAGGTTTTCAGCTTTTGTTGTTCTAACATTACATACGTTTCCTAATCTATTCCTCATCTTCTCTCTCCTGAAAAAATGATCTCTTATGACAAAGAAAAAGAGAAAAACAACATTCAAACAGACCCACACTTTGTTCTACAACCATAGGTCTCCTCCTCCTCCTCCTCCTCTGCACCCCTGAGAAGGAAGGGAGGGAGATGGCGACTTCTCTCCAGGACCTTAAGTTTCATCGTGTTGCTGTCCTCTGTAGGAGGCATCTTAGGGCTACTCAGAAGGACTCCGTACCAGACCTATGCCGACTGTGGTTGGGAGGTTGCCTGGTGTATTTGAATGGGAGCTCCTTAAGGGCAAGAACTATTGGATTTTGGTCTTTGTATCTTCACACTTCCCACCATGAAAGGGTGGGATTGAATTGAACTGGAAGTCAGCACAGCTGAGCGGTCTCTGAGCCCCAGTTTCTTTATGTGAAGGCCAAAGATTTTAGCCAGATGCTCTGCAGTCTCTCTCCCAGCTCTGATTCCCTCTTAAGCCTCTCAGTGTTGTCATTTGACCAAGCTTTCCCATAGCCTGAGCATGTCCTAGTATTGTAAATAGGATCTCCTAGAACCCTTGCCCTGACTGTGTGGTCCTGGTTAGGCTCCTTTATTAAACTCATTTCCCTTATCTAGAAAACAGGATTAATGGCCAGGAGCTGCCTCATGGGGCTGGAGGATCAAGTGAGATCTATCCCCCCTTATCATCATCCATGTCCCAGCAGATGCATACCTGAATCGTTGTGTATTAGCCCATCTATTTTAATTTTCTATCTTCTGTGCACAGATGAATTCACAGGATGGGTTCAACCAAAACTATATCATTGGTAGGGACCCGGCTCTCCTACAGTCTCTCACACCTGTCAGTTGTTTTGATCTTTCAGGTGTCTTAATTAAAACCTTCACTCCTGTAAGTACTTCAGGGAGCTCTCATTTCATCCATATGGTAACCCCTCCCCCCCTCCCCGTGTAGATTCTGCTCCTTGGTACCTCCCAAGAGGATCTCCCAGGGCTGTGGCCAAGGGTATTCATCTCCCATGGAGCAGCCTTTGGAAGTCGTGCATCTCTAGACCTGTAAGTCAGCTCCGAAGGTTCTTGTCAGGAAGCTGTGGTGGGAAGAGCATCAGACCCAGACCTGGACTGAAGTCCTGGTGTAATCTTGGGCAAGCCCCGGCTCTCGGGCTGTCGGCCTAGATGTCCCGCCAACTCCCAGTCCATGTCACGTTGACTCATCAGATCAAACCTCTGAATATGCTGCAGGCCTCTGAGTATCTCTGTCATTGGTATGGAAGCCCCTTTCCCCCAACACAGACCTCAAGCCCTTCATAGCCGCTGTGACCCACCATATGTAGGCCATGATTTGGCTAAGAGTCAGAGGCTAATTCTGCACTGAAATCTTGCCCTCCTCATTTATATAATTGATGCTTGCATGAGCTGGCATTATTATGCATGGATTTAGAGGTGTATTATTATCACCTCAGATGCTACTAATAATTTCTCTTAGAGGGTTTTATTTATACAAACAGGAAGTGATTGGATTTGCATAGAGCAGAAATTCAATCCATTAGCATTTATTCACTGTCTACCTTGTGTCAGGCACTGTACTGCTAAGTACTCAGCATACAAACACAGGCTAAAATAATCTTTGCCTGGGCCCTCTAGAATTTCTTTCCCTTGAGATAAATTAGATTTTACTAAGCAAGATGGAAAGAGCAGGGAATTTGCTGAAAAGTTGAGGTTTTTTTATTCTTTGAAATGAAACCTCTTCTTTAAAAAAATCTTATTAATCTTTTGGAAGAGTCAGTTTTGAAAACACTAGGGCCCAGATCCAGATTGTTACGGAATAAGTCGGTTATGTCCAATTCATCGTGCACCCACTTACGTGTGTAGCACTGTGATAGCTCCAGAGGGATATAAATAAATAAGACCTTCCAGGAGTTCACGTTCTAACTGTATCAAGCTACTTCTCAACTCTTAACAGAACCTCATAGCCTGGTTGCCCTGCTCTTGAGAAATGCACTGTAGCTTGGGCATGTGTTCCCTAAACGTGGTGCCCAACAGTGAACCCAGGACTCCAGGTGTGTCTAGTGGACCTGTGACCTTCTTTAAGACTCTTGTGATTTAATCTGTTCAAAGGTAACATCAATTAGAGAAAGAATGAGGGCTTCCTTTTCAGAGAGGCTGTGCTAATCATTTTTTGTAGTAACGAGGAATCTGTGTAATGGTTAGCATATAGAGACTCGACCCATCACTTCCCTGGGTGACTTAACAAATAATCTTTGGAGAAAGATGCTCACAGATTTGTTTCTTCCAGCCCCTACTTTGGTCCTGGAGTTTACCAGGTTGTAGCCCCAGCAGCCATCTCCACCTGATGGATGCTTCTTGGCCTGTCAAAAACAGAACTCGAGAACCATGCAGCATAATCTTGAAACTAAGGTTTCTAAGCTCTCTAAGGTTATCTGGTTCTGATTTTTTAAATGAGGAAACTAGGCCCAGAGAAGTTGAGTGATTTACCCCATTTGATCAACAACAAACATTTACTAATGAGTGCCTTTTGTGTACCAGGCTCTGAGGATACAAAAGCTGAAATGAAATAGTCTTTGCCCTCAAGGAGCATGCATTCAACTGGGTGGATACAACATGAGCACAGATATATTCAAAATCATTTCAACCTGAATGTGTTACTAACTTGCAAACAAATCAGGCTTCGTGGAGGAGGTGGTACCTTCTTTAAAATGATGCTTTAAAAGAAGCAAAGGTGAGGAAGGACTGCATTCTAGCCATGAGAGACCACTTATTCCAAGGCACAGAGGCGGAACAGCTAGCAGGCCAGTTTTTAACGGGAAAGACTGGAAGGGTCACACAGGTATCAAGTGGCAGAGGCGGGATTTGCACCCAGGTCTCCTGACTCTGGATCCAGCACTCTTCTCCTGCCCCACAATAAGGGTTTGTTAATAAAATTAAAGCAAAAAGATTGGGGCATTTTTATTAAATGGTATGTCATACTGATTTGGGTTCATTTCTCTTGTGCAGAAGAAAACCAAGGAAACGTACAGGTTACAACTGAAACTCTGCCAAAATCTACTGAAGAAGGACAAGGTATGAAGGTCAATGGGACTAAGATGATTAGTAATGCAGAACACAGGAATAACAAAGTGAGTAAAAGTCTCCCACCTGGGTGCATCGACTGCCCAGATGTAGACAAAATCATGACCAGTGGTGAGGTTTCAGAAACCAGCACCGTAGTGTCCCTAGAACCTTTAACCTCTGTGAAGCCTGCATTGACAAAAGCGCCTTCAACAGTAAAAGAATGTGAAGCATCCAGCGTTTGCCCATCACCAGAGGGCAGTGCCAGCCTCCCGTTGTCCAGTGGAGGAGTTCCATCCGGATTGAGCCTTGACCACGAAGCCACCGACAATCACCAACACAACTCTGGCTGGGACGTTAAAAGTCCCTCCAAGACCAGCATTCCTCAGGTGAAGAGCAAGAAAGATGGCGTTCTTCTTTTGGAAGCAGACCCCCAAGAGGCACCTTTCCCATTGAGCTTAGCTCAAGTGGGATCTGGGAGTATTTCCACTGAAGAATGTGGCTCTGGAGATGTCCTGCAGAGGACGGAAAAAGCCTTCTGGAGCAGAGAGATCCCAAGAAAAGAAGGCTCCACTTCTAGACTAGTGGAGGAAGAACAACTTCAGAGTGTCCAGAGCAAAAGTCGAGAAGTACTTCCTGTTAATGCAACGCCAGGAGGAGAAGAAAGTAGCACAGCTCCTTTGAAATGTGCCAGGGATCAAAGAGGATGTGTCCGTGATAATGGCTGCTGCGTACCCAGCCCCAGCCAGAGGTCTCGAAGTCCCCAACAAGAGAACTCTCATTCTCCCTCAGAAAATTTCAACAGACATGAAGACAAGAGGGTAACTTGTCCTTGCAACCTACACCACGATGAAGACACTATAGAGGAAAGGGACTTCTTGGTGATGCAGAATGAAGAATCAGAAAAGACTGTCTGTGGAGACCCAAGCATATTAGACAGGAACGTTGGCCCTTTGGTTGGCAGCCAGATAGGCCAAGGAAGCACCACTGAGAAAAGAGATCTCGCTGCTTGTTCTGTGCCAGATGAACCACACCGGCCTGTAAGAAAAGTCTCAGAGGTCAATAAAGTTCTTCCCCAGTTCCAGATGGACAAAAAATGTGACCTTGCTAACCAGCCTGAGGTGAAAGGAACTCTGGGATTCTTAAAGAGGGGTGCTATTCCATTTGTAGATGGACAGAGAAGTGCTTCTTATGACCAGAACAAATCTGTTTCATACCCTGATGAGTCCGGTGAAGACAAAGAGGAACTTTTATGTGTCTTATCTGCAAAGAAGCCTTTCGATGCTCGTGACCACAGTGAAGCAATGAATAGCCAAGAGTTGTCTTTAGGTGACAATGCAGAAGAAGTCTGCAAGGGAATAAGTGAGGTTTCTCCACAACAGGCTAATTCCATTTTGGAGGATGGAGACAAGGTCATTGCCAGCCAGCAAACCATTCTGACCCAAACGAGCAATGTGAAGGATGCCTTCCGCCCAGGTGCCACCACCTGCCGTGCCTCTTCCCAGAATCATGACGTCTGTGCTAAGGCAGTCAACTTTAAAAGAGTGCCAAAAAACACAGTTGGAGGAAATCTAGAGGCGATGTCAGCTGTATTATCTAAAGAGGCAGAGCGGGAAAGCGCTCAATCCCAGGGATGTCACAGCTGCTTCCAGAGAGCTGAAAATGCCCCAGAAGAGGACGTAAGCTCAGAGGGTGTTGCCTACAAGTCCACTGCAACCTCCTCAGAAGCTGAGAATCGATCTGTATTGACCTCTGAAGACATATTGGTGCCCAGTGATCTTCACTGTCCAGGAACAGAAAGTAGCCCGGCAGAAAGCAACCTCAATGTGAAACATCCCTCGGGGGAAAGTGAACTTTCTAAAGAAGAGACTGAAGATAGTTTTCAAGAAGGCAAGATCAGGAATGAAGTGGCTTCCTGTTCCTTATTCAGCAGAGCCTTAAGCAAAAGCACACTTGCCTTGAGCCATGTTAAGCCTGGAAATTTCATAGCAAAATCAGCCCGAAAAGGAAATAAACTGGGAGCACACAGTAAGGAGACTGCATTACCTGGTGAAGCCCATCCCTCTGAAATTAGTGATTTAGAAAGTAAGCTGTCCTCAAACATTCCAAATCCTGCAGAGCTGAAGGACCTGTGTTGCAACACAGAGTGCTCAGATGTGAAGGGTATAAACCAAGCAGATGGGATAAATCAAGGCCTTAAATGCCAGAGTGACCTTAACAATCCAGTTGAATGCTGCAGTGAAAGTGAACCATCCAAGAGCAGACATCATGTTGTGGGGATCTTTGACAGTCATAAGAGTGAAGAAATTTCAAAACCTAACGAAGGGTTGCGCTCCAGTCACAAAGAACTGCTAATTAATGACTCGAGCACTGTCCAGCCATCTTGTGGTCTTCCAAAGAAAAATGTGTTTAATACCTCCCTCGATAATGAAGAATCGACCGGGTGCAGAGCCGCCCCAGCTCATCTTCGTAATAAGCTTGGAGACGAGCTGTTAGAATCTGGTGCTGCAGCTCGGAGTCACAGAAGGCAAGAAGAACTGTCCTGGCTTCAGACAGATGAGCCTTTGAGTAGTGACCAGCCTCAGGGAGAAGTCCGTGTTCCATTTCAAAGACCGATAGATGAGGACTCTATTGTATCATGTGCTTCCGAATCCTTTAATATGAGTCCTCTGAAAACCTTACCTTCCTATAAAGGGACACCATCCGGGGGCCAGAGAGATGGTGGTCTTTGTAATGCCATGAGCTTGGGAGGGCAAGCGGCACGAGACAGTGAAGCACATGTGCCCAAGAGCTCCTTGACCCGTGGGATGGAGTCTGTTACCAATCATGAGCCAGATGCAGAGTTATCAGATACCACGGATGGGAGAATTATCAAAGGAATAGTTCCAGGGGAGACACAAGGAACAAATGGTGGGCCACGAATGAATTCTGCGGTTGATGAGAAAGATTCCTTAGAAGTTTCTTCCAGAGAGCATGATCTTGGTGAAAAAGCTAAACCAGAACATCTTCCTGTGTCAGTAGATGTCAAAATACTCCCAGAAAATGTAAAGAATAGCCCACTGAAGACTAAAGGGAAGAAAAGAGCAACTGAGCGAAGCCTTAACATGGATACAGCAGGAACATTCCCGCCAAAGCTGGTCTCCACTATGACAACTTCATCTTTTGAACTGAACCTCGAAAATAAAATGAACAGAAGAGAGACTGAAGAACAGCAAGGGGCATTAAATAACTTAAAATTCGGAGAGGAATCTGAAGGGGAAACGTTGAGAGAAGAAGGTAGCAAAAAGAGTTCAGATGCTCAGAGCTCACGTTTTAAACGGAAGAGGATGTGTGGCGAGAGTGAAACAGAGAAAGCGCACGCTGTCCAGGGCTGCAAGTGTCTTAGAGGAGGGCGAGAAGGCACGCAGCCAAAGAAAAGAGGAACCTTTTCCGAGAAGGAAGCTTCACTGAACGCCAAGCCATTTATCCAGCCAACAATGAGCCCATCGTCCCGAGACTCAGCACATCAAAGCCACCTTCAGGGATACGCACGTGAGCAGAGCCCTTTGAAGGATGTCATAGGAGCAGAGGTGACCAAGGAGGAGTGTCTTCCTCTCACTTTTCTAAAGATGGATAACGCAGAGTCGTCTTTCGGTCTTCCCATCTCCACCAGGACACCCCAAGACATCAGTAGTTCTGGATGGGAGAAAACCTATGATACCTTTGAGATTACCCCATGGCAAGGACAATCTCTTCCATCATTAAAAGGGGAGCTAAACGTTCCTTACCATGAGCCCAGCGAGACTGGAAGAAACACGAATGATGTCCAGACGTGGATTCCTCTAAAGAATACTTCAGAAACCATCTCAGTCAAAGAACACGAAGCCTTCCGCTGGTCCTCTGCTGTCCCTCCATTCTCTGCTTCGGGGGCCGATCACGCGCCCCAGCCGAAAGCCCCGAGACGCCTTCTGCTGAACAGCTCGAGGCTTGAGAAACCTACCAAAGAGTTGGCCTTGCTAAGCAAGCTGTCCGTTCTGGCCAGGAAGCTGCTGACCGCGTCCATGGCGACCCAAGAGTTAGGACGTCAGCCATCAACTGAGCTTCTTCCGGTGGCTGAGACCTACAAATGGCTCAGGTTTAAAAAGCTCCAGGATGAATCTCCCCACAACATGACTCAGCTTAACCTACGCCTCGGTGATTATGGGTGCAACAAGACTCTTGATGGTCATCAGCCTTTGGCACTTTATCCCCTCGAAGCGCTCAGAGCAGGCTTCTTAGACTTGATGAACAAAATGCCATCATTGCAATTCAATGCGCAAATCTTCCCAATATCCTTTCACATGAACCTGGACTCAGAGCTCACAAGTGATTCTACAAGAATTTTTTCTGAGCATTGTTCCCCTCCTGAGAGTGCCCCAGCAGGGGGTCCCATGCACCCGCCTCAGCCTCCAAAGTGGACCGTTTCCTTCCTTATGTCCCAGGGTTCTTCAGGGACAGCCACATTCAGGGAAGATGCAGGGCTCAGTTGTGAGCTGCGCTCCCATGCTGCTCTGCAGACCCTCTCTCCCGGGCAAGCCCCTGGAAGCAATGCTATCACGAAGGTCAGAGCTGGTTGCTCTGTCCTTGGCCTTCATACAGTTTTAGCACTTTCTTCCCCTGGATGTTATAGGATCTGGACGAGAAGGAGGAGCTTATCCAGTCATTTGCCTACCATCCAGAGGCTCTTCATGACTCAGTTTACACAGGGCTTCAAAGGGTTAAGGCTTCAAGCATCTCTGTCCAACAGTCTCTTCCCTTCTCTGCCCCACTCAGTGGGCAGGGTACTGTCCATATGGAGCCAGCATGGTCCTTCTGCCTGCCCCTTCGAAATCACTACTCTCCATTCCAAACACAGCAAGTGGCCGCCAACTCTGGGCATCAGGAACAGGTAATGTCCAAGTCTGTCGGCTTTTTTTTTTTTTTTTTTTTTTTTAATGTTCAGTGTATAATCCCTGCCATTGGGCAAAGGAGATGGGGACTGAGTTTGAGTGGGAAGCACAGGATTCTTTTCAGGCCTTTTCCTTCTGCCTTCCTCTTCTGATAACTGGTCAGCTCTGCAGAGAAAGGCCAGCAAGTCTTGTCTAGACTCCTTCTGTTGTCACAAGGGTTCTTTTCTTTTTTTTTTTTTAATTTCATTTCCTGGATTCTCTTCATTCTTGAAACTCTCTCATTTCTTTCTCTTTTTTTTCCCCTCCATGTTCAAACTTCCTGGCCAAACTCAACATGAATAATGATTCAATAACGTATCGATGAGAGGTTAATAGTAATAATAAGAAGAACTAAATAATAAAGTGACGTCCTGTGATCATTTTCATCTGAACCCCATCAGAAAAGATGATACGATGATAGTTAGAATAAAGCACTTTCCAGTTTGCCCCACGCTTCCATATACGTGATCTCTACTATAGCACCTTTCTTCAGAGATCTCAGAACGTTTATTATCCAAGCATGGTGGAATTTAACTCGTGACCCTCTTCCAGCTGGTGTGAAGGATTCACCGCACAGCATCTGAGCTGTAGTGGCCTGGAAATGCCTTATTCTGCTGTGCCTTCAGAGGCCAGCACTTCTCTCCCCAACAGCTGGGAATAGCTTCGTCGTTTGGGAAAGCTGAGACAAAGAAATGGAATGCTGCCTCCTTCTCCCACTCGTGACTGGCCTGACTTTGCACCTTCTGATTCCTAAAGAAACACTGGATGCTGAAGCACAAAAGATTAGTGAATATCTCCTTCCTATGTTCCCACCATTTTCTGGTGACTGCAATAGAATGGAAGCTCATCAAGGGCAGAGGCAGTTATTTGATGCTTTTGTTCTCCCAGCACATTGCACATAGTACGTAGACATATAGACATTTAATGTTTTTTAAAGTTAAATGGATTGTTGTCGGCAGACACTTTCTCACTTAGGAACTGTGTCCTTAAACAGATGAACTTTTAGGACCATGTCCCATCTTTCTCGCCACCCCCCCCCCAAAAAAAAAAAACAAAAACAAAAGAAAACAACCAAAGCCCTATAAAAAAAAATCTGAGGAGCCAAGGCTAATTTAATGTACATCATTCAGGTTTTGTCTTGTGCTTCCAGAATATGTTGCTAGTCCTGTCAGGTTTCAGGGCTTATCAGAAAAACGGAATTTTTGAAATGTAAACGAAAACCCAGAAGTAGCTCCCAAGAACCTCAGGGTTTTCTTCTTAAAGATCTTGAGAATGTTGCAGTGGCTGATTTAAGAAGTGTCAGCTGAGATCCTTGGGTCAAGCCCTGGTGGCCTGTGCCCGGACCGAGCTCTTGGGAACAAATCAGATTGAGGAATGACAGAAGCGCTGCTGTCAGAGTGCCCCCGACCTCTCCCACAGTTGCTCTCTTGTGCCAGTAAGAGTATGAGCCATTAAGTCTGTTAGACTCTTGGAAAAGTCTCAGGGTTCAGTTTGGTTCAACATTTGATCATTTCACCATATGATGAATGGGATGAACCTCTTCCATATGATTTTTCTCTCCCAGATCGACATTCTCATTCCTATTTGTCATCTCTGTCTGTTTCTTTTTCTTGTTTGTTTCTTGATTTCTCTGCCTCTATCTCTGATTCTCAGTTATGCTATACAGGTGTTTGGGGGCTTTTTTGACAGGGAGGGACAGAGGGAGAAAGAGGCTGTTCTGCCACAGTGACACCTGTGAGGACACGGGAGCTTTTCCTTAGTTTGAGATCCTTCCCAGTCATTAAGGGTTCCCATCCTGCCATGTGCTTTTCAAGAAGGTCCCTCACAATTCCTTGCCAGGGCTGAGAGATCATTTCCTAAGCTAAGTCTGGAACTCGTTTCCATTGATGGCCTTCAGAAGGCTTTTCTTTTGAACTATATTACTAGCTATCCGCCAAAGGATTTCATGCCTTCCTTAAGCAGGGCATGTAAATACTGACTATCACAATTTTTTAATGCAGAGGTATGAAGAGCTTTGGGCAGCCAAAGCTTCCATTTATCATAATATACATGTGTCTCATGTTGTTACATTTTCGAAAACCTCCTTCGAGCCTTGGCATCCCCTTGTGAGATAGGACAGGCCGACACAATCCCCACCTTAAAGATGTGGTCAGGGTTCAAAATGAAGCATGGAGAGTAACTAAGTGCCTTACCCAAGGCAACACGAGTTGTCTTCAGGTCAGGATCGTATACTGAAGCAGCATTGTCACACTAGCCATGGGACTGATGTTCGATAGCCTGACAATTTTTGGGTGGACAAAGACTTTCATACCTTTTTCTGTCAATGTCTGGGGTTGCTTTTCCCCATAGATTAGAGAAACTTTTTAGAGCAGTGAGGAGACTTAGAGAAGAAACGCAAACTTGTCATTTATGGACCAGACGGAGAAGAGATTCAACCTGTCTATGCAAAGGCAGAGTCGGGTCCTGGGAGGGCCCAGCCAGTCGTCTTCCCATCCTGCTATGTGAATGGCCTCAGCGGCAGCAACTCGGAATTACCTGAGGCACTTGAATTGACAGAATGTTCACCTCCTAACTCTTCAGAACCTCTTAGTGTTGTGAGGAATTTGTTTTTAGGCAACCCTTAAGTGCCTCAATTAAATTACTCAGTTTCATTTTAGTTTCAATATTCAGT
Organism: Sminthopsis crassicaudata; assembly: GCF_048593235.1. Lineage (NCBI taxonomy): Eukaryota > Metazoa > Chordata > Mammalia > Dasyuromorphia > Dasyuridae > Sminthopsis > Sminthopsis crassicaudata. Next base: position 11,744,484 of record NC_133617.1, read on the forward strand.
AATGAAAATAGTAATCTGGAGGTCGTAAAAACTGATATTTTCTCCAAGAAGGATAATGGACTCATTCTATTGAGAGAGCTTTAAAGTCCTCCCAAATCAGAAAGCAGAGTGTTTATGGTGAGTTGCTAAAAACTAGCCACTTAATCATTAAGGTAACAGTGCTGTTAGCGGTTGCTATCCCACTCCTGTTCCACGGATCCCTGCTCCAGAACCAGTCTTGGTTTCCTCTGCCCTCCTTAAGGTAGACCGAGAGCATCCTGAGCACGTTGTCCACGTCCCAGAGCAGCACTGGGTGTCCTTGAAATTGGGCAGTCATCATGCATGCGTGACATCCTTGGACATCTTTTCTTTCCTTGAGTCACATTTTAATAAGCCGTGCTCTCTTAGATTCAGTGAATGGTCTGTTTCCAAGCGCTCCCCTCACACTCACGCTCATCTCACTCCCTTTCGTCCTTAGAAATCTTTCTTCTTTAAGCTGTAACGTAAGCCATGACTATCAGGCTGCCCAGGTTACCGGCTACTCTTCTGGTTGGGAGGTTTATGGTGGGTTTTTTGTTTTCTTTTCTTTTTTTAAGATATCAGATTTTTTTTTTTTTTTCCAGGAATTCTGAATTAGGATGGGTTTTTAAAACCACCCCAGGGATCGCACTTTTTTTACTCTGTTGTTGCTTGTCCTTAACCTTCTTGCTTTTACCCTTTTTCTCCTTCACACCAGCCATGCCATCCTACCACACGTGCCTCTGTTGGGCATGGAAGCCACCCCTGTTAGGACCAGAGACAGTCCAACTAGGTAAGCTTCTTACCAGCTGTTTTATACCATTCACCATGATGGGGACTCTTGGACACCAGAGGGAAAGAGGCAAATCAAGGATGAATTTAGATAATTTACATTAACTGAAGAAGCCTCCATAAGCACTAAGTGTCCCTTCTAATGTATTGATATGAATGGGGTCTCAGCTTACCTTCTTTATCAGATAAGTATATCGTTTGACCATGGTGTTCCCGTGTTCCATAACCTTTCTTTCATTACAAAAGATAATTCCAACCATGAGTCCTTTTTCCATCGCCTCTAAAAGGTGGAAATCGGATACATTCTGGCCAGGTGGGAGCCAAACAGAGAAGCCCTAGACCCAGAAGAAAGTCAGAATTCTGTCTTTGTTCTCTGGCTCTCGCCTTACATTTCCTTCTGTAAAATGGGATTGATAACTCACTTCCAGCTGATCAATGATGGACAGAAACAACTACCCCCAGAGAAGGAACACTGGGAAGTGAATGTAAAATATTAGCACTACTGTCTTTCTACCCAGGTTACTTACACCTTCGGAATCCAATACTTAACGTGCAACAAGAAAATTGGATTTACACACATATATTGTATCTAGGTTATACTGTAACACATGTAAAATGTATGGGATTGCCTGTCATCTAGGGGAGGGAGTAGAGGAGGGAGGGAGGGGATAATTTGGAAAAATGAATACAAGGGATAATGTTATTAAAAAAAAAATTACTCATGCATATGTATTATCAAAAAAATTTATAATTATAAAATTAATAAAAAAATAAAATAAATAAAATGGGATTGATAGCACTTAGGCTTTTTAGCTCACAAAAAGGTTAAGGAGAAAGCATCTTCTATGAATATTTTAATACTTTTAACCTTTTATTTTGCCCAGTTATGAGTAAAAGTTTTTACCATTTACTTTTAAATCTTTGAGTTCCAGATTCTCTCCCTCCCTCCCCCCAATCTCCATTGAGAAAGCACATGCCAAGTTAAGTAAACCTTTCTGGAAAACTCATCTTGCAAAAGAAAACCTAGATTTCCGCCACCAAAAAACCAACAACAAGAAAAAATCTCAAGGGGAAAAAAAGTAAAAAGTATATTGCAGTCTGTATTCAGCCCCAATCAGTTCTTTGTCCGGGTATAGATAACAGGAGGAAAGCATTTTGCAAACTTTTGCTGGAGATGGCATTAATATCTTGGGCTATTTACTGGCATCCAGCTTGTAGCAGGCTCCCTCAGGGGACAAAAAGTGTTGTTTCTGAAAGGGGGTGACCTAGAACAGCATCATTTCATCCTGGCTTCAGGCCTGCTTTCCATTTCCAGTGGGCTAGCACAGGGGTTGGCAAACTACCTTCTTGGCTCAAGGATCCTCCAAAGACAAGCCATAAATTGGCTGACCCTCTCAGCTAGATTGAACCAAGAAATGGTCAGCTCTAATGCTCACTTCTTCTTTCCATTATCTCAGGCCGGCATCTCCAGTCTCTGCTTTGGCACCAAAGTCCTGCTTAGCCTTTGAGCCAGTGGTCAGTGTGCTCCGGCTTTCTGCCTCTGACTACCAGATTCCTGCTTTGAAAGAGCTTAGGAGAGTCCCCCCTGTGTGCCCCAGTCAGCACAGCAGTACCGCCCAGAAAGAGGTAAAATTGGGAACTTTGTTCCTCTGGGTCCCCGAGTCCAGAGTCAAGCGCGGCAGGAGATGGTCTGCCTTAGAAGTGTTGGATCTCCCTCCTTTGCTGGGGAGGGACATCTTGGGCAGGGCGGGGCTGGACTGGGATGGGCTCAGGTCTCTTTGAGTACCTGAATTCTATAATCTGATCTCAAAGAGGCCCGTGACCATTGATGGAGAGATTCCTTGTTAGTTATGGCCTGGGCACCCCAAGTCTTTCTTATGTTTCTCCTGGGTCCTCCTTAGAGCTGCCAGTTTTGGTCTTCCTCCCACTGTCTCACTTGACACTCGCGCCAGGCTTTTCCCTGAGCGTTTGGTGATTAGCCAAATTGTAAAACTCAATAAGTGCATGATTTCCATACATCCAGAACCTTTGTGGTTCACTTCCCTGGCCACCTCCCCCAGAGCGCCTGGGGCCTCTTCTGTTCCTTTCTTAGCTCCGCCATACCCTTGTGCTCTCAGAATAAGGTGGGAACCCTGGTGGGCAGAAGAACACAAACAGTGGAGTGTACATGAGGAATTTTCTAGATTTCATTTTCTAGATTTCACAATTGAATTGTGCAATTGTTTCCCAGTCCTATAAATTAGGGTTTGACAGGGTCAGTGACAAACTCTTAGGGAACAAATTGTCTGTTGACCCCAGTAATTCAGAAAACCAATGAAGTGATATTGGGAGCAACTACAAAGCTGCTTTATGAGTTTTGGGGGGTTGTACTATTTTTTTCCTTACGGTTTTTTCTCTGTCAATAGAGGGAGCCAGAGAAGCGGCCAACAAAAGTCTCCCAGATTCGAATCCGGAAAACCATTCCTAAGCCAGACCCTAACCTCACGCCAATGGGCCTGCCCCGACCCAAAAGGTGAGTTCTTCCTCTGGAGTAAAGAAATCCTGCCACTTTGCAGCATCCAAGACTTTGATTCTTGACTATGTGGTCCTTTAATTTGGGGTCACCTCAGTCTATTCTTTGGAAGGGGCTGCTGACTTTCTGGTTTGTGGAGTATGGAGAACCTATTGGGGAAGAACAGTCAAAAGGGAACTGAGATGTGACCGTCTATGAGAATATTGAGAGAACTGCTCCCATCCTTCAGGGCTTGGGCCCTCATTCTGGGAAAAGGCAGAACTCTAAGAATTTTCATTGGCTTTTTGCTTCTGGCTGTGGGTGTAGTTTGACAAACATTGCCCGCTGTGTTTTGACCCAATTGTTTTGACCCTTTTTTCAGTCACATCAAAGGCCCAAATCAATGGGCCTTTCTTTTGTTGTTGATCTTAACTGATCATCTGGAAATGATTTTTCTGGGGCACCTATGTAACCATTGTCATGAACAACCAGGGTGAGCAGAACTGATCATCTTGTTACAGTTGTGTAGGAGCGGGTGCTATTCTGAGCAGGGGACTGGCCCCAACCAAGCTGACGGGCAGAACACTGTGGCCTTGTCGGTTGATTCCTCCCCGTCCTGGGAGGAGGAGAGCTGAATCTGGTCCACTCAAAGCAGCCCTCGTTCTACCAAGGAACTCTGGGCCCCCTTTCTGATGTTCTGGGAAGAGCCAGTTTCTGCCCTCACTTATATCCTCTGTCCTCCTTAGTGGACACAAGTGCCCTCGATGCCCTGTTTCTTTTTCTTTTTTTAAATTAATTTTATAATTATATATATATATATATATATATATATAGGCTGGGTTTAAGTGACTTGGCCAGGGTCACACAGCCGGGAAGTGTTAAGTGTCTGATACCAGATTTGAACTCTGGTCCTCCTGAATTCAGGGCTGGTGCTCTATCCATACTGCGCCACCTAGCTGACCCAATTATAATTTTTTTTTGACAGTATATATGCATGAGTAATTTTTTTTTTTATAACATTATCCCTTGTATTCATTTTTCCAGATGTTCCCCTCCCTCCCTCTTCTCCCTCCCCTAGATATGACAGACAATCCCATTCATATTAAATATGTTACAGTATGATGTTAGGATTACCAGGTGAGAACTCAGGTTGTCTAGACAGTGACAAGGTGAGAACTCACCTGGTAATCCTAACACAATATATGTGTGTAAATCCAATTCTTTCACAACTCCACCAACAACGCATCAGTGTCCCAGTTTTCCCACATCCCCTCCAACATTCATCGTTATTAGTTCCTGTCATCTTAGCCAATCTGAAGGTGGGTAGTGGTGTCTCAGAGTTGTCTTACTTTGCATTTCTCTGATCTCGATGTCCTGTTTCCAAGGAACTGAGTCTTCATGAGTTGTATGGGCAGAGAACACTTGGGCAAAAATAGGACTCCTTGGGTTCTAGGCCTCTGCCTCTTATACTCCCTGTGGCCTCTCTGGGCTATGCTGCCCTGTGGAACATGGGAGCAACAGCACTCTCCCACTCCATAGAATGCCTTTGAGGATTAGATTAGCTAGTGCTCGTGCAAGGGGTTAAGTGTTAAGTGTCTGACACCAGATGAGTGAGCTCAGGATGAGGATGCAGGATGGATTCATGTTCTCTCCTTTTCAGGCTGAAGAAGAAGGAGTTCAGTTTGGAAGAAATCTACACCAACAAAAATTACAAGTCCCCTCCTGCGTCCAGGTATATCCCACGGGTTTAGCGCGAGCCTGTGCCATCTCTGGCAGATGTGGTCATGGGAAATGTAGGGGCGTGGTCCGAAGGGATTGGTCCCAATATCAGAAGTGGGGGAGGGGGCTGGAGCCTCTTTGCATATCCGAACTAGACAAACATGAAAATACAGGCCAGGGCTGGAGCTGAATGACTTCTGGGATCAGGAGTGTTCCATCACCAGGCTGCTGAGGAAAGCCGGGACCCTTCCAACAGAGGAACCAGGATAGCAGGATGTGGCCCCAGGCTGTGAAGCCTGCAATGAGAGGGCAGCTGCAGGGGCAGGCCTGGGCTTAGCTTAGGGACAGACACCCTAACAGTCAGCCAGAGATGCCCAGAAATAAGAGGGGCTGCCCCGGGAGGGGGTGATGCTCTTCCCAGGGATGCCGGAGGACTCCTCGCTGTATTCATTTTTAAGGGGAGTCCAGGAGGGCCAGGTTCAAGACGCCCTCCCTGGCCCCTGAGGATCCTCCCAGGCAGAGCTTCTGCGTGTGCAGGCCTAATAGCCCCATTTTGATTTCCCAATCCCAGGTGTTTGGAGACCATCTTTGAAGAGCCCAAAGAGAGAAATGGGGCGCTCATTTCTGTCAGTCAGCAGAAGAGAAAGCGGGTCCTGGAGTTCCAGGATTTCACCGTCCCCCGGAAGAGGAAGAATCGTGGTAAGATCAAGGTGACGGGCAGCTTCACCAGGGCAAAAAAAGCTGCTCTGCAGAGCCAAGAGCTCGACGCCCTTTTGATTCAGAAGCTAATGGACCTGGAGACCTTCCTTGCCAAGGAGGGAGAAGACGAGCCGGCTTCGGGCTGCTGAGGGGCCGAGTCCATGGAGGAATCTGGGGACCACGGGGGGCCGTTCTCTTGGACCTCCTCGGTGAGGAGAATCTCTTGGCGATTCTCAGTCATTTAAACCACTCAGCCCGTGGAAGGGATCCCCGGTGAACAAACTCCGGGGAGGTGCCGACATCTCCGCTTTGCTGCTGAGGAAGGCTCGCCTGCCCTCCCCGGCGAGGGCCCGTGCCCTCCGCAGCCTTGGCACGTCCCGGGCCAGTGGCCCGCCTGTGATAACACTAGGATCCCCAGGACCCACCCACCTCATTTTGCACGTCCCTGTGGACTTTCTCCATTGTTTACAGCGGTGCTAGTCACAGAAGCTGAATCACCTTGTTCTTGGGATCCCCGGCTCGCGGGAGGAGCTGGGGAATGGTTCTTCCTGATGTTGTTCTTAAATCCTGGGAATGAGTCTGCTTAGACCTGGGTTCTGTGTGGGTGGCCCGCCCCGCCCGCGGTGCCCCTGGCCACTGGCACTAGAGGAGCCCAACAAGGCACCATTCCAAGTCAGTTGCACTTTTCAATGTTGTGGTGTTTCCTCTTTTTATTATTATTGTTGTCATTGTTGTTGTTATTATTATTATTATTGCTGCATGTTGGGGAGCCTTTAAATGTGATTTTTGTTTTTATTTTTATTTTTTAACGTGGAGGAGAAAGGCATTCATGTTTTAAGCAAAGACTGTTGACTATGCGCTAGGGGTCTGACCCAGTCCCTCACAGGTTGGTGGGAAGCCACGGCCCCTTCCTCCCTGTCTTTGGGCCGCTCCTCCCCCACACGCAGGGCTGGCCAACTCGGAGAGGAGGGGCCCTGCGGCCGCTTCCCACCCTCCAAGTGAGCGGACTTCCTGGGCAAAGAGCCGGTTTTTCTCCAGGTAGTTTTAATATACTAGGATGAGATGGGATTTTACTTTGTTTTATGGCCAAAACAGACGATGGTGGATGATGCTGGGCTCCCTGGGGCTGGCTGGGTTCGAAGGCTTATTCCCAAGTCTCCAAATGCGTGAAAAACCATCTGCTTCCGGGGGAGGAGAGGACGCTGTCCACTCCTCCCTGCTGGACGTTGCCTGGAGAAGCCAGCTAGCCCCAGGCCAGGGCCCCCACACCCTGGTCACCGTGTTTATGAACTGTACTTGAAGCTTTAGGAAGAGGACGAGAGATTGGGATTGCAGCTGCCTATAGGGGAATGCCGCCTTCATTTCCAGAGCCCCTCTCCATTGATCCTCTCGGTCCCCTCCTTCCCTGTGCTCTCTGCGTTTCTTTTTCTGACGAGCAGGTCTTCCTTTGAAACGAGGGTGCCGAGCTGGGGCTCCCTGCCAGGGAGTAGGGTGCTCCTCCTTCCCTCCAGATCCCCGGCATCTCTTCCATTCTTCTAGGCCTCTGTGCCGGGGGGGCTGAGGCCTCCGGGGGCCCACAAGACTCACCTGGTACGTCCCATGTTCTCCCCCTTGGGATTAACTTGTTTGAGTTGGGTAGAGGCCAGTAACCTCTGCCTTCCCTCCGCAATCCTGCAGTCTGTGTCAGCCTGAGAGAGTGTGGGCTTTTTCCCTTGGAACTTCCTGGCCTAGACATAGGGACCCAGAGCATCTGCTATAGACGAATGGGACCAGAACCCTTGCCCTCCAGATTGGACCAACTCGGTACCGTCCGTGGCTGCAGCGGGCCCAGGCCACATCCTAGAGGCCTGTACCCTTCAGACCTGCCTAGGACAGGGGTCTCTTGATGCTGAGTTTCTCCCTCTTTATGTACTACCTTGGAAGAATAGTGTGCTTCACAACCTCCTTTCAGGGAGCCCCCATCCCCCCAACCTAGCTGTCTTGTTCCAGAGGGACCATTTTGTCAGATCCATTGGCGGTGTCGAGGAACCGTGACAGTTGGTGGACCAGGAGGCAGACGCTGCCGCAGTATCTGTAATAATGTCATTTCAGCGTTAGCCCAGCCACACATGGGACCAGAAAGGCCAGGTCACCGGGGATTGATGACGTTCTGGCAGCACCGTGGAGGGCGAAGGGAGCCCCTGTGCTGTGGCCCCGGCAGCCCCTGTTAGTTCTCAAGTCAGCTGACTTGTCCCGTAGCTTCCCCTCCACCCCCAGTTTTAATGAGGCCAGAAAGGCTTCTTTTTAGAGACCTTTGCCATTCCCTCCAAGTCTCTTATTGGGCTTCCAATCACTCACAGGGAGTTGTCGGATGTGGGGGTCTAGAACTCGGTAGCCACGTCCGTCATCATGTCTCCGGGCTTTTCGTGACACTTGCAGCCCCCCTGGCAGGGACCAGGTTCCGCCCCAGCTGGCCTGGATCACCTCAGGGGCGAGCGAGTTTCCCGGGTGGGATGGGGGGAAGAAATCTCAGGTCTGAGCAACGTTCTGCTTGTTGCCGAACCTTTCATGGCTGACTTCCCCCTTCCTACCACTTCTCTCCCCCCTCCCCCCCTTTACTCACCCCTTTCTAATCTCATTTCTCTGTTCATGTGAAAGTACCTCATTCAAACCGATCATGTCTGTGTTGTCTTACTAAGGGGGAGGGGGGTGCAGTGAAGAGACATGTAGCATTTGCCTTACTCGGAGCCCAGTGAGCTCAAAAACTCATGCTGTGAATCCCAAAACATGACGCTCCCCTTCCCCCCAGCTGTGAAAATCATGACACTTGGTCACACTTTTGCCTGAAGGGCACGCTGGAGCCCGAGCCATCTGTTCTTCTGCCCCGGCTGCGGGGTGCTCGGTAGGTGGGTTCTGGGATGGGAGCTCGACGGCCCCCCTCTCAGTCTCCAGACAAAGATTTGCTCTTTCATTAAACACTATGTACATTGAGATCAACCTTTAGGCAATGATGCTTTTCTCTTGTCACTTTGAGGCAGGGGAATGATAGAGGCAGTTATTTTATTTTGTTTTGTTTTTCCTTTAATGCCTGTGGGAAAATATTTTTAAAACTTCCTTCTGGTGTCTGTGAAAGGACCTAGGATGTACCACATTGTGGGTGGCTTTATCCAAAGCATTACAAAGAATTGGCAGAAGTGTCCGTTCCTATGAACCTTCTCAGGAAAGGACCCTCCCTGCCAAAGGAACTGAAATCCTTCCGTCCAAGCACTGGACGGGGAGGAAGGCTTCAGCCGACGGAAATCAGAGTTTAATATTCCATTGAGCCACAAACCCAGCCCCAGAGGTTTTCTGGGTATCCTGGTGGGTGGGGCAGGGTGGGACGGGGTGGGGGTTGGGGTGGGCCAGAAGAATGATGATGATGGTCAAAATTATTACTTAAGCATTTTCACAAGCCACCTTGTGCTGCATTTGACTTCTGGGAGACATTTCAGCACCCTCGTGCTGGACAGGGCCAGTAGCTGCCTGAATAAAGTGTTTCTATCTTATCATGAGAAAATAAATAGTTCAGTGAAATTTGTACATTTTTGGTAATCTCAATCATGCCCCTTGAAGTTTCATTTCTGTTTGGTAGTTTGTGAATCTGAAATTCCCACTGTTATATGTGTTAATTTATGAAAATAAAAAAAAAAAGAAAAACTTTTTTTTTTTAAGTTTCAAAAATTCTCAAGTCTATGTGATTTTTTTCTTGTGGCTTTAGCACCGATGGGAGTAAAAGATTACCCTGGGGGAAGGAGAGAGAACGCGCACATTCCGGTGAAAGACACCTTCTGTATCAGAAATCCTATAGGGGCCGTCCCCGTGGGGTTCCATCTGTCACTGAAAATTGTCGTTGACCTCTTGTGAAAGCTTCCTCTGGGCCTGGGATAGGCAGCCCTTCCTTTCCTTCTCAGTGGGGTGACATACTTTAACCTTCAAGTCTTCAGACACTGCTCAAACATTCTGAACAAGTCTGATTAACAGAATGGGTCGATGTCGGACCATAGACTCTCGGCCCCTGCCCTTCTCAGTGTCTCTCCTCTCAGTTACCTCCTCCTGATTATGGTGGTTATATGTGTTTATGCCGTGGCTTCCCGCATCAAAGACAAATTCCTGAGTTTGGGGACTTTTTGTATCTCTGACCTGATGTTTGATACACAGTAGGTACTTAATGAATGCACGTCCCTCTTTTCTCCCTCCTTTTTTCCTTTCCTCTCCCCGTATTTCCTTCCTTCCTTCCTTCCTTCCTCCCTGCCTTTCTTCTTCTTCCTTCCTTCCTTCCTTCCTTCCTTCCTTCCTTCCTTCCTTCCTTCCTTCCTTCCTTCCTTCCGTCCGTCCTTCCTTCCTTCCTTCCTTCCTTCCTTCCTTCCTTCCTTCCTTCCTTCCTTCCGCCAACAAGCATTTATTAAACAATAATGTGCCAAGCTCCCTGCTAAGGCTAGAGATTAAAGAGAAAGGCAGAAGCAGCTTCTTTCCTCAGAGAGCTTGCATTCTGTTGGGGAAGCGTACCACCATGATGACACATACAAGATAACATGTGAACCCGAGGGCCCTCCATGGGGGGCACTGGAAGAGGCCTCTGTCAGGAGGTGAGATCTAAACTGGAATTTGAATGAAGGGGGGAAGGCTTGAGGTTTGGGGCCAGTCGGTGAAAAGACGGATGTTTAAAGATCAGAAGGCCAAAATCTCTGGAGGAGAGTAAGTGGGAGAACACGGGGAAGATGAGAAGGGGTTGGGTTGTCCAGTTTTAAAAGCCCCACAAGATTTTATTATTCTTCCTAGAGATAATAGGGAAGTTCTGGAGGGTGGAGGATAGCTTGGAGATGAGGAAAAGCTACCCAGAGATAGGGGGATGGGGGTCTGCACTAGAGACATGGCCCTGGCAGAGGAGAGAAATGAGGATATATAACAGGCAGCTGTCCCTGGGCTTCCTGGAGGGGTCAGAAGCTGAGTGAGAAATGGCAGGGGCAAGAGACTGCATTGCAGGTATGCAGGAAGTACCGGGAAGTACTTGTGCATGGGTGGAAAATGGGCGTTATCTTGATGAAAGCTGCTGGTAACTGCTTTATTGTTTTTTGCCTCTTTGGACCTATTTCCAGGTCATGTCACGCCCATTTATTTTTCCATGTGCAGACAGGGGAGGAGTTGCATGCTGGACTGACAAGAAAGGGCTGGATTGCTTTTGACAGACCCTGAGGGGCCACATGCCATTCCAGGAGACAGACTGGAGCCTTCTGATGGGCAGCACATCACAGAGTGCCCACGGAAAACCTGGGGGTGGAGAAAATCCAAAGCAGCATCTTTCCCTTCTCTAGTCAAGATCTCCGGGGTGTTCAGCCTGAAGAGAAACCTGAAAAGATGGGGCTCCAGAGGCTGCTTGGGTCAGGTGTGATAACCAGGAAGAGGGAGGGCGTGGACGACACTAGAGACAGCATCCCACGGTCACCAAGGAAAGGCAGAAAAATGGCACAGTCTTGATCTGAATAGACACTGTGATGGTCATTTCTAGAAGCTCGGTTGATCCACCTTCACAGCGGGCGACTTGAATTTGATTTCTTCGTGTGTCAGAATACAAGTTTGGATGAGTACAGATGAAATCATTAGCAGAAGGACCTAGGTCATAACCTTGGGAGAGGAATGAGTAAGAATCATGGCTGCCATCCTATAGAACATTGAGGTTTGCAAAACTTTACAGGAATCAGGCATGTCTGAAATGCCTACTGTGCCAGGAACCGGCTAAGTGCCAGAGCTGCAAAAACAAGCAAAACCGTGTCCACTTTCCAGGAGCATAAATAAGTGCGTGTCAGCAAGCTTTACCAAAGTGTCTCCCACGTGCCAGCCCTGTGCAAAGTGCGGGAGAAATGTAAAGTAATGAGTAAAGAAATGGATCCTCTGCTCGCCCGGAGCTGACATGCTATCCTGGAAATGACTCGTGCCTATGGAAGTATATACAAATTAGATTGATTCTCTGGACCTCACAACACCTCTGAGAAAGAGGCGCTACTCTTATAAATATTACCTCCAAATGAGGCTGGTTTAGAAACCCTAAATGAAATGTCCCCCGAGTGACAGAGTTGGTGTCAGAAAGTAAATGAGTTTTGAACTCGGGTCTTCCTAACTCCAAAGTGTAGCGCTGAATCTACTATGAGACCCAGACCCTGAGGAGATGTCATCCTACCTGGAAAAAGTTGTCGAGTAGAGATTTATGTCTAGTCCTGGGCCACAGTCACGGTAAAGCTGTGAAATGAGGTTTTGATAACAAGTCGTAACTCATGCAATATCATAATTTACAGGTATTAATCCATGTTATTACATGTAATAATGCATAGCTTACTCATATAAGTGAGGTAGGTACTTTGACGGTAAAACCACCTTTTTTTCCTCCCTTTTTCTCTGAAAATTCATTCCTTCACATCTTGTTAACAATAGCTTGTTGGATTTTTTTTTTTTTTTAGGCCTGAATTAATATTTTGCTCTTCAGAAACGCGGTAGTTCCTTTTTCTTGTTCTATAGAAGATGATATTAAATGAAATGTTAAATATACTCTCACTAAGAGAAAAATTCCTGACATGGGCATCCCTGCCATCATTTAAATTTATATTCATCCCATCTACCCCCAGCCTCTGCACGGTTGAAGCTAAATTGAGTAGCGATATGTACAGGGCAAGTTTAGTGGCTGTTCATGGACAGGCACCAAGAGGGCAAGTTGGGGGAAGAGCAGACCTGTCTTTAGAACTTCAAGCAGTTGAATTGCTTATGTGCTTGAGGAGGGAGAAGCGAGGAGGAGGAAGAAACATTTGGAACAAAGTTTTGCAAGGGTGAATGTTGAAAGCTATCTTTGTATATATTTGGAAAAATAAAATACTTTTATTAGAACTTCAGCACTCCTTGAAGAGATGGGTAAAACTATGATATTAGCCCAAGTCTTCTGTGTTAAGATGCTCATAGGTCAAATGATCCTTCTCAATTTTCCCTTGTCTGTTCAACCTTGCATTTTCTTTTCTACTTTCTCATCTTGCTCCTGTGCTGCCATTTTTTTCTGGTTCCGTTTTTTGGGAAAGGCTCTATCTATTCCCAGTGCTGCTGCTGCTGTTCACCTGCTTCCCCGTTTTAAATTCACCCTCTGAAGTCAGTTCTCATGAGTCCTTGGGAATTGTGGCACAGACTTTTAAAAGATCATCAGAAGAAAAGGTACTTCCAAAGAGTACCTTCAATCAAGGGTTCTGAAGAGTTCCCATCTATCCCTACCTCATTAAAGCTCTCTGTTCGTCTACCCGGAAGAGTGCATCCCTACAGGGCTTGAAAGAACAAGTGGATTCAAGAGGTCTTTTTCCAGTGTGGGAGAGATTTCAAATTCCTCATGCAATGCTGAGGTTTCAGCTTTTGAAGCCATTGGACCAAGCCTCAAGTGAGGGAGAGGACCTCCAGGTGGAGGATTTGGGGATATCTATTGTCCTTATATGAAAGATGGGACCAAAATTCAGTTGCTTTTTGAACTCAAAGGAATTCGGTCCTAATCCAGAATCCGATATTATTATGTAATACATAGCACATTATTTATGTGCTATTATATTCCAATTATTAATAGTATTATGATTAATATTAAATAATATATCCTGTTATAATTGATATAATGAGTAATAGATATTATTTGTTTTGTATTTATTAATGTTAAATGTATCTCTATGTGAGTAGAAAATCACATTGACTTACACATTGAGAGATGGAGAAAGAAATGAAGAGACGGTCCCTCTCTCCCCTCGGAGACTCCCTTTTGTCTATATGAGACTAATCATACGAATATGTTTACCCCTTTGTACAAACTGTTGATATCATGTGACAGCTCCCAAAGATTGAATTACTTTCCCATTTTCTTCCTAGCAAATGAATTAATGTATTTATTTTTAAAGCAGTTCCAGATTTTGGTATTGGTTCTCATGATCAGCAGACCTTCACTAAGTCAGCTGAACTCTCTTGAGTGCCAGTTTCCTTTTCCAAAAGAGGAAGTTGATGGCCTCCAGAGGCTTTTCCAGCTCTATGTCAATGATAATAATGTAGCTAGTATTTCTGTATTGTCTTTAAGGTTTTCAGAGTCCTTTACGTTTGGCCCCTTTGACAATCCTCTGAAGTAAGTACTATTATCCCCATTTTATAAATGAGGAAACTTGGCCTGAGAGCAGTTGAGTTTCAAGTTCACAGAGATGTTATTGTAATCACCAGGTTACTCGGCCAGGGAAATAACCTATATGCTCTAAGGATACTCTATTAGATAATCTCCTGAATGAACATTTTATGGCCTACTATGGGGGTGCCTGGTGTGAGATGCTTAACTGCTTCCTAACTCCACCTCATAAAACTAGCTTATCCCTGCTCTCTGGGAGGTAATGAGGAATAGTTGTGAATTTCCTAATCTAACCATCCCAACCCTACTTCTAAGGTTAGTCTCCTATAAAGGAGTTTAAAAAAAAAAAAAAAAAAAAAAGGAGTTAGCCTGCCAATCAATGAAGTAATAACTACATCTTTGCCTTTTGATTTGAAAATGGTCTAAGCCTATAAAATTTAGAGACCAGTCCTGAACCCCAGTATTTTGGGAGTTTTGTTCCTGTACCCCAATAACATGGCAAAGGAGATTTAGAATCTGGTTTTCTGGTTCCAAGCTAAGCATTCTATTATATTTAATTAACTATATCCCAGAATCTAGAACTGGGAAGGAGAGATTTTTTTTTTTTTTTTTAATCTAAGCCCTTGGCTTTGTTTTTTTTCTCTCTTTTTAAAATTTGCTTTATTTTTTTCTGATTATACATGTATGTTAACTTTTAAAATACATATTTCTTTATGAATCATATTGAGAGAAAAATCAGAACAAAAGGTAAAAAACCACAGGAGAGGGGGAAAAAAAGTGAATATAACATGAATTGATTTACATTCACTTTTCATAGTTCTCTTTTGGATGCAGATGGTGTTTTTTATCCAAAATTTATTAGAATTTCCTATAGAGATATTTTATAGAGGAAAAAACCAAGGCTGAAATATTTGCCTTAGGGATAAAACCAGGAAACAACTGAATTAGGATTTGAACGGAGGCCTTGGGAAAGGCTTGGTGCCCTTCCTTACTTGGCTGCCTACAAGCCTGCAATTTGAAATAACTGAAAGGTAAGAGAGCATGAGTGTAGAACACTGTGTATATAAAGTCACATTTTCAGTACTTTTGCTGAACTGGTTTTTTCCTCTATTAAAAGAATTGTTATAAAGAATAGCATGTTTAATGTTTAAAAACTATTTTCTCCTCCATGTGAAAACAATTTTTAATATTCATTGTTTTTTATGTTTTTGAATTCCAAACTCACCTTTTCCTTCCCTCCCCATTCTCTGAGAGACTAAGCAATCGATGGAGCTTATACTTGTGCAGTTGTGTCAAACATTTACCTGTCCATGCAAGAAAACTGTATATTGGGGGGAAAAAAAAATATATATATATATTTAACTTGGCTTTGTTTTTGTATCACCTATATTTTTTTTTTACTAGATCTTCCCCTGTCTAGCTCCCAGAGGCATCTGGCATAAAGAAGGTTAAGAACCTCCTTGTATAAAAAAGAATTTTTTTAAAAGCTTTTTATTTTCAAAACATTTGCATGAACAATTTTTCAACATTGATCTTTGCAAAACCTTGTGTTCCAAATTCTCTCTCCTTTCCCCACCCCTTCCCCTAGATGGCAAAAAATTAAAAAAAATTAAAAATTAAAAATAATGGCAAATATATTAAACATGGTAAAAATGTTACATCCAATATATGTGTAAACACAATATATGTGTAAACATAAGAGAAATCAGATCAAAAAGGCAAAAGAAAAAAAAATGTAAGCAAACAACAAAAAAGAGTGAGAATGCTATGTTGTGATCCACACTCTGTTCCCACAGTCCTCAGTCTGGGTGTAGATGGCTCTCTCCATTACAAGGTCATTGGAACTGGTCGCAATCATGTCATTGTTGAAAAGAACCACGTCCATCAGAATAGATCCTCACATAAGTCTTGTCGTTGCCGTGCACGTTGATCTCCTGGTTCTGCTCACTTCCCTGAGCATCAGTTCCTCTCAGTCTTTCCAGTTCTTCCTGAAATCCTCCTGCTGATCGCTTTTTTTTTAAAATTTTTCTTTATTAATTTTTATAATTATAACATTTTCTTTGACAGTACATATTCATAGGTAATTTTTTTTTACATTATCCCTTGTACTCCCTTCTGTTCCAAATTTTTCCCCTCCTTCCCTCCACCCCCTCCCCTAGATGGCAGGCATTCCCATACATATTAAATATCTTATAGTATATCCTAGGTACAATATATATGTGCAGAACTGAATTTTTTTGTTGTTGTTGCAAAGGAAGAATTGTATTCGGAAGCTAAAAAGAATCTGGGAAGAAAAACAAAACAAAACAAAACAGTGCTCACAGTTTATTCTCATTTCCCAGTGTTCCTTTTCTGGATGTAGCTGATTCTGTCCATCATTGATCAATTGGAATTGGATTAGCTCTTCTCTATGTTGAAGATATCCACTTCCATCAGAATACATCCTCATACAGTATCATTGTTGAAGTGTATAATGATCCCCTAGTTCTGCTCATTTCACTCAGCATCAGTTAATGTAAGTCTCTCCAAGCCTCTCTATATTCCTCCTGTTGGTCATTTCTTACAGAACAATAATATTCCATAACCTTCATATACCATAATTTACCCAACCATTCTCCAATTGATGGATATCCATTCATTTTCCAGTTTCTAGCCACTATGAAAAGGACTGACACAAACATTTTGGCACATACAGGTCCCTTTCTCTTCTTTAGTATGTCCTTGGGATAAAAGCCCAGGAGTAGCACTGCTGGGTCAAAGGGCATGCACATTTTGATAACTTTTTGGGCATAATTGCAGATTGTTCTCCAGAATGGTTGGATTCTTTCACAACTCCACCAACAATGCATCAGTGTCCCAGTTTTCCCACAGCCCCTCCAACATTCATCATTATTTGTTCCTGTCATCTTAGCCAATCTGACCGGTGTGTAATGATATCTCAGAGTTGTCTTAATTTGCATTTCTCTGATCAATAGTGATTTGGAACATTCTTTCATATGAGTGAAAATAGTTTCAATTTCATCATCTGAAAATTGTCTGTTCATATCCTTTGACCATTTATCAATTGGAGAATGGGTTGATTTCTTATAAATTAAAGTCAATTCTCTGTATATTTTGGAGATGAGGCCTTTATCAGAACCTTTAACTGTAAAAATGTTTTCCCAATTTGTTACTTCCCTTCTAATCTTGTTTGCATTAGTTTTGTTTGTGCAGAAACTTTTTAATTTGGTGTAATCAAAATGTTCTATTTTGTGATCAGTAATGGTCTCTAGTTCTCCCTTGGACACAAACTCCTTCCTCCTCCACAAGTCCGAGAGGTAAACCATCCCATGTTCCTCCAATTTATTTATGATTTCATTCTTTATGCCTAAATCTTGAACCCATTTTGATCTTATTTTAGTATGTAGTATTAAATGTGGGTCCATGCCTAGTTTCTGCCATTCTAATTTCCAGTTTTCCCAGCAGTTTTTGTCAAATAATGAATTCTTATCCCAAAAGTTGGGATCTTTGGGTTTGTCAAACACTAGATTGCTATTTTTATTCATCTTTATTTTTGATTATTATTTGTTATCTTGCCCTGTGAACCTAACCTATTCCACTGATCAACTAGTCTATTTCTTAGCCAATACCAAATGGTTTTGGTGACTGTTGCTTTATAATATAGTTCGAGATCAGGTACAGCTAGACTACCTTCATTGGTATAGCACTAAATAAATAGATTAGTTTAGGGAGCATTGTCATCTTAATTATATTCGCTTAGCCTAATATTTATTATGCCAATAAATTTGATAAAATAAGTGAAATGGATGACTACCAAAATATAGTCTTCCCAGATTAACAGAGGAGGAAGCAAGTTGCTTAAATATTCCCATTTCAGAAAAAGAAATAGAACAAGCTATTAATCAACTCCCTAAGAAAAAATCTCCAGGACCAGATGGATTTACATGTGAATTCTACCAAACATTCAAAGAACAATTAGCTCCAATGTTATATAAACTATTTGAAAAAATAGGGATTGAAGGAGTTCTACCAAATTCCTTTTATGACACAGACATGGTACTGATACCTAAACCAGGTAGATCGAAAACTGAGAAAGAAAACTATAGACCAATTTCCTTAATGAATATTGATGCTAAAATCTTAAATAAGATATTAGCAAAAAGACTTCAGAAAATCATCCCCAGGATAATATACTATGATCAAGTAGGATTTATACCAGGAATGCAGGGCTGGTTTAATATTAGGAAAACTATTAGTATAATTGACCATATTAATAATCAAATTAATAAAAACCATATGATCATCTCCATAAATGCAGAAAAAGCATTTGATAAAATCCAACATCCGTTCCTACTAAAACCGCTTGAGAGTATAGGAATTAATGGACTATTCCTTAAAATAATAACGAGCATATATTTAAAACCGAAAGTAAACATCATATGTAATGGCGATAAACTAGAACCTTTCCCAGTAATATCAGGAGTGAAACAAGGTTGCCCACTATCAGTATAGTACTAGAAACGCTAGCCTCGGCAATAAGAGCCAAGAAAGAGATTCAAGGAATTAGAGTAGGAAATGAGGAAATCAAACTATCACTCTTTGCAGATGACATGATGGTATACTTAGAGAACCCCAAAGACTCTGCTAAAAAGCTATTAGAAATAATTCAGAATTTTAGCAAAGTTGCAGGATACAAAATAAATCCACATAAATCCTCAGCATTTTTATACATTACCAACACAATTCAACAGCAAGAGATACAAAGAGAAATTCCATTCAAAATAACAGTCGATAGTATAAAATATTTGGGAATATATCTACCAAAGGAAAGTCAGGAATTATATGAGCAAAATTACAAAACACTTGCCACAAAAGTAAAGTCAGATTTAAATAATTGGAAAGACATTAAGTGCTCTTGGATAGGCCAAGCAAATATAATTAAGATGACAATACTCCCTAAACTAATCTATTTATTTAGTGCTATACCAATCAGATTCCCAAGAACTATTTTAATGACCTAGAAAAAATAACAATTCATATGGAACAACAAAAGGTCGAGAATTTCAAGGGAAGTAATGCTGATCGCTTCCTACAGAACAAGAATATTCCATAAAGTTCAGATACCACAGTTTATTCAGCCATTCTCTAGCTAACAGGTGTCCACTCAGTTTTGTTTCTTGCCACTACAAAAAGGGTTGTTATTGTTCAGAAAGTATGTTGCTGACTCTGTTTATTTTACTTTGTTTCCATTTAAAAAAAGAAAATGAGTAAGAAATGGCAGTGGAAGCAGTCACTGGTAAGGAGGGAACTGGGTGGGTGGGACTCCAGCCTTGGGGCTGGCTCCTCTTCAGCTTTGTGTGGTGGCTCTCCATGGTACCTGCTGTGGGCAAATTGGAGGGGAAGCTGGAGCATTAGCTCTTTGAAAGAGTGTGAATGCCCTTCTGCCTTCACTCCTGCCAGGCTCTTCTCATTCCCAGGCCCTCAGAGAAGTCTCTGGTCTCTGACTTTTGCACCAGGCTTACCTCCATCTGAGGTCTTCAGAGATCTCCGGCCATCATGTCATGGAATGTTGGTTTAAATGCACACTAAGTGCCTGAGAACAGCCATGTGCAAGATCTTTTATTCCCATTTTCACATCCTGACCCTAGCTGACCTTCTGCTGACTCTAGAGGCCCTGCTTCCTCATCCCACAGCTTAAAGGATCTATGAGGTCACATGCACAGCCAATCAGAGAAGGAGGCACCTAACGATGCACTCTCAATGGGACCAGAGTTCCCACCCACAAGGCAGTCCCTGTTTATTCTCAGAAACCACTTGGGGGGGGGGGTCTCAGGCCTTATTGCCTGCTTACTTCCTGTTTGTACTGTGCCTGACTCCTCCTCTAACCCTTACACAAAAGGGTGCCTGAGAAGCTGATATGGGACCTTTAGGTCCATAAGCTCTGGAGGAAGAGAATGTGCTTCCTCACGAATCCTCTGCTCATTGTGTTGATGTGTGTCCCTAAGTCTCTGAAAGTGTCTTTAGAATATTGTTGTTACTGAATAAATCGTCCTCCTGGTCCTGCTAACTTCACTCTGCATCAGTCCAAGTCTTCTCAGGTTTCTCTGAAGCCATCTCCTCCTCCATTTCACACAGTATATTCCAATACATTCATATTACCAAAATTTGTTCACACATTTCCCAATCTGTAATATTCTCTTCTCTAAATTGTAATCATTCTCTGGGAGCAGGTTTCTTGAGGAGCTAATGGGAGCAGCCTTTGTTTCAGTTCAGTTCAATAATCCCATATGCAGTCAGGAGTCAAAGTCCTTTACTGTCTCTTTCCAAATCTTATCTCCTTCACTTGGGGCTCGGCTAATTTTCTGGAGGCCTTCCTCTCTCTTTGGTTTCAGTGTTCTCCACAGGACAGCCTGCCACCACTTCTCTGTCTCCCTTCATTCTGCCTGGCTTGTGAGTCTCCTTGACTGAATCCTGACTCTGGATCTCCCAAAGTCCTCCTTGGCCCTAAGGGCTTCTTGCTTTGAGCTCACACCAATTATTCTATCACTAGGAAACCATTTTTTGTTGTAGGATTAAATCAATGCTGAATTAGATTTAACCATTGTCTGCTCAATTCCACTTAGTACCTTGTTTCAAGTTGTGGCCCATAACATCTCCTTGTAGGATCAGATCAATCATACTGAACCATGCTAAATTAGATAACTGTTGTCTATCCATTCCAGTGACTTAGCACCTTGTAGGAATCCTAACATCTCCCCCTTTCTTTTGATTTAGAACAGAGAGTGGTCATGACCTCCCTGACATCTCAAGGAGGTGAGAACCCCAAAAAAGGTGGTGATCACTCCTTTCCTGACTGCTCAAAAAAGAAGTGAAAACATAAAAAGGTGGTGGTCACACCCTCCCTGACTTCTCAGAAAGGGAGATGAGAACACCAAAGGAAATGGGAAATCAAGTCAGATTAAGGGGTTTCTGAAGTGAATATTCAAGTGAATACACTTGAAACAGGTATACATAAATCCATCAATATGAGAGATATTACATATTACATAAGCACATAGCAATATAACACATGAGGAATTATACATATCCATAAGTCCTAGAAATAGTCCAAAAGGAATCCATTGTCCATTAATTAGTTCATGTGCCTGGAATCCAATAATTCCTGCAAGTTTTGAAGTCCTGCAATCCTGTGTTAGGGAATCCAATGATTCCTGATGGTTTTCAAGTCCTGCAACAGTCTTTATCAACAGCCATGCTCTTTCAGTGTAGATGTTTCTTAGATCTCCTTTGTTTTGAGGTTTTTCTCCTTTCCTGTCTCTCTCCAGGTGCTCATTGCCACCCATCTGTTTCCTTCTCTGTAAAAAATACAAGCAAACCCTCTCTCCCAGGCAATTAACATATCTAGTTTCTTCTATTTATCACTTTATAAATCTCACGTCATCATCTGGCAATTACATTGGAGCTGCTTTCACTGGATACTGCCCTTATGTTGGGTTAAAAAGCCTATATTTTCCCCAATTGCAATCCCTTTCTGCCATATGATTACTTTTCTGCTGGTTGATCACATCAGAGTCCTGACCTTCTAAAGACTCTGTGGGTGTAAACTCAGCTGCCATGATGCCCCACCTGTCTTTTGATTGAGGTCTTGGATCTGGGCTCCACCTCTCATTTCCCTGGGTCAATCTACATTCTGAGCTCAGTTGGAAGCCCTTGTGGCATTTTTGGACATAGGGTTTTAGATCTCTCAGCCTGTCTTCTCACTCTATCTCCATATCTACACTGGGCTCTCAGATGTCCAATCTTTCCACATTGAAAACATTGATGATTTTCTCTAGAAGTCCCTTGCCAAGAGGGAGCCTGTCTTCCCATGTTCAGCATGGTCTGGGTATAATAAGCATTTGTGCCCACTGTAGCACAGTGTCTTATGATCTCCTCTAAAGGAGCATTTTTGTGTAGTCCCCATATAATTCTTTTGCAAATCTTATTGGCATTTTCCTTAGCCAAATGTCTGGTCATTATTTCTGTAGCTGCATTTTCTCCAATGGTTCTTGTGACAGCAGTTTACAAACATCCCACAAAAGGGTTCATTGAACCTTGCTCTATTTTTGTGAAGACTTCCCCTCGATCTTTTTGTCCGGGGAGGGAACCACAAGCTTTTATTGCAGCCATTGCAATCTGCTCATAAGCTGTTGTAGGGTAATTAATCTGTTCTGAATTCTCTCCATGCTGACTTTCACCAGCTAGCTGGTAATAAGTGATTTGTACATTAACTCCTGGTTGCCTATTGTGTCTGACTTGAATCCTACATAATTCATGATACTCTGAAAGCCACAACAAGTTTGTCCAGGTTCTAAACATATCTTTGCTATGGATTTCCAGTCATTAGGGGTTAGGATTTCATAAGTCAAACTATCTAGTAACATCTTAACATAAGATTGTAGCCCCATAAAGAGGGCAACCTTTTTTCAAATCCTTAATTTTATCCAAATCAAAAGGAATGTATCTTCTCCTTTTTTGACCTGAAGAGCCAGGCTCTTCAATCACAGGGTATGCATTTATAAAATCAGGTATATCCTCTCCTTCATTTTTTGCCTTAACCAATGCTGTTTCTAATCTTGTCATAGGCTGCTTAATAGGTAGTTCTGATTGTGTTATTGCCTTCCCCTCTCCCTCCCCTCACCCATGAAGGATTAATTGAGGGAAATAGGTCCGGGGATATGGAATGACCTAATTTCTTCTGTTTTGAATTCTTATCTGATTCTTCATCCTTTTCACCTAGTTTAGTTGACACCTCCCCCTCCTGCTGTTTCTTATATTTCCTTATTCTATAACTTATATAATTTCCTAAAGCCAGTTGTATTAAATTGTACATATTAAGTGTGCTTTGGAAATTGAATCACATCTATTTTTATTGTAGTGTTGACAAAATTGCTCTCCTACTAATTTCCACTCCTCTAGATCCAATTCTTTTTCCATAGAAAACCAAGGAGATGTGTACTGTACAGTTTCTAAGACTTCAGTGATCTGCTTCCAAATTATAATCAAACCTTGGCTTTTCATAACCCTGACAATGCTCTCTACACATTTTCCTTGAAGAGAAACAAAAGGTTCATTTTCTAAACATTTGCCACATTTCAACTGAAATATTACTTTAGCTCTTTAACAAAGTTTCCTTGTTGTACTCACCCTAATTTCTGGGTTAGAGACTTTTCCACTAGATCAGGATCAGAGGCTTTTCCACTGAAATCAGGATCCTGTCTGTCCCACATTCAGGTGCCAAAATGTAATGTTCTCTTCTCTAAATTGTAATCATTCTCTGGGAGCAGATTTCTTGGAGAGCTTCTGGGAGCAGCCTTCGTTTCAGTTCAGTTCAATAATCCCATATGCAGCCAGGAGTCCAAATCCTTTACTATCTCTTTCCAAATCTTATCTCCTTCACTAGAGGCTCAGCCAATTTTCTGAAGGTCTTCCTCTCTCTTTGGTTTCAGTGTTCTCCACAGGACATCCTGCCACCACTTCTCTGTCTTCCTTCATTCTGCCCGGCTTGTGAATCTCCTTGATTGAATCCTGACTCTGAATCTCCCAAAGTCCTCCTTGGTCCTGAGAGCTTCTTGCTTATATGCTGCACACTGAGCACACGCCAATCATTACATCACTAGGAAACCATTATTTGTTGGAGGATTAAATCAATGCTAAACTAGATTTAACCATTGTCTCCTCAATTCCACTCAGTACCTTGTTTCAAGTTGTAGCCCATAACATCTCCTTGTAGGATCAGATCAATCACACTGAACCAGGCTAAATGAGATAATTATTGTCTCTATCCATTCCAGTGACTTAGCACCTTGTAAGAATCCTAAAACCAATTGATGGGTGCCCCCTTAATTTCTAACTCTTTGTCACCACTGGAAAAAATATTGCTCTTCTAAATATTTTTGTCAGTGTTGGATCTTTTCCTCCTTCTTCGGTCTCTTGGGATACAAAGCTGGATCAAGACGTAGTCAGTCGCCCTTTGTAGCTTTTTGGGTCTAGCTCCAAATCACTCATTAGAATGGATTAATTCACAGCTCCAGTCAAGGTGTATTAATGCATCTCCAGTATTTGTCATTTTCCTTGTCAACTCTGCCAATCTTCCGGGTATTGGGTGTATGGCCAAGAGCCCTCACATTGAACTATCTTTGAAAATAATTAGTTTCTTGGCAAATTATTATGCTTTGAAACATTCTGAGCGGAGCTCACCAGCCTGCCAAAGTGTATGTGTAGGGGGGGACAGAGAGAATGTTCATAACAGGAAAATGATTAAGGACCCCTGTACTACACCAAGCTGTCCCTCTGTTCAAAAGGTCTTTTCTCTTAATTAGGAAATAGTAAAAAATTATTAAAAGTAAAATGCCATTGGAAAACAAAGTAAAATTTATATTTTTAAGCCAGTAGTCTTGAGAAGGTTTATGAAAGAGAATAAAAGCTCCCTAGCTATTTAAGTGCTCCTACCACCCTTATCCCCATCAGAATTAGAAATGAATGTTGCCAAGAACTTCATTAACCAAGGTGTAATCAACTGGACACCATAAGATTATCCCAGAGAGTCAGCCTTGCTAAACAGGATGCTTGAGCTTGCCAGTAAGCTTTTTGCCCCAATCAGAAGGATCCAGAAATTTTCATCTTGTCCAGTCTTCTTGGAACTTCTTCCAGGAGTGGAAACATGTAACTGTAGCTGAGACTTTTAACATCGGAGCAGGGCCAGAGAAGTGAGGAAAAAAGATGGAGAAAGTAGAGGATTCAGTCTTTGACCCTTGACACATTGTCACAGGGTCTTGGATCTGGATGGGAAAGAGCCCCAGACTCTATGTAATTCAAGTTCCTCTTACCGAAGAAGAAACTAGTCCAGAGACACTCAATTTTCACACTTGTTATCTAGAAGGCATTAAAGGGAGGATTTGAATCTAGGTCCTCTGATGCCAAAGTCAATCTTCTTTTAGTCAATAAACATTTATTAAGCACCTACTGTGTGCCAAAACATTAGAGATACAAGAAGACAAACCACAGTCACTGCCCTTAAACGAGGAAGACAAGCAAACAAATACTTACCAACAAGCTAGAGAGAGGAGAAATAGGAAGTAACTGAGGGAAAGCATTGGATAAAGAGCTGCGAGGAAAGGCTTCCTGGAGAAGTCAGTGTTTAAGTGAGGATTTAAAGGAAGTTAGGAGGTAGAGGAGGCAGCATGGGAGACAGCCAGAGAAAATGCCCAGAATGGAGAGAGTTTATCTGTGAGAGCCAAGAGGCCGATGGCAGGGACCAGTGTAAGTTGGGAGAGTGAGATGTGAGGAGACTGGAAAGGCAGGAAGGGCTTTGAATGTCAAGTGGAAGGTTTTGTCTGATTCTGATGGCAAGGGAGAGCCCTGGGAGTTTATTGAAGTGGCAGTTGTGGTAGCAGAGACACATTAGATCTGTATATCACTAGGGGCTGAATGGAGGACCAATCAGAGGGGAGAGGCCTGAAATAGGCAGCCCCTTATGCCCCCCAGCAGCTATTACTATGGTCCACGGGGAAGAGAGAAGACAGAGGAGATTGGGGGTGAAATCCAGAAGCCCTAGTAAAAGGTTGGATATTGGGGGAGGGGGAGGTGAGAGCTAGTGAGGAGTCCACAACTGGGAGCCTGGGGGATTAGGAGAAGAGGGCCATCCTTTACAGTGACAGGGAAGGGAGAGCTCTAGGGGAAAACTTCATTCAGTTTAGGACATGTATATTCTAGGGGTGACTAGACTAGATCAACAAGCATTTATTAAGCCCTCACTGTGTGTGATGCGCTGGAAGTTAACGTGAAAACATTGCCTGTCCTCAAGAAACCCAGTCTAGTTTAGGGAGATGCGCCTGCATGTGCCGAATTAATAGCAAATAAGTGGGAGGGACACTTGGGGAGACGAGAAGGGAGCTGAGCCTTGATCGCCCCTTGCCCTGCCACCCCACTTCTAAAACTCCACCCCAGGTGCCTTACCTACTTGCTGGATGTCCCCCACCCCCACCCCCTGCCACTTTCTGGGGCGCACCATTGCTTGAGCCTTGGGACCTGGGATAAGGGCACTCTGGGGCTGACTCCATCATTAGTGAGTCCCTGCCTAAAGCCTCCATACTGTGAGAAGGCCTGGACACCGATACGCTCTCCCAACTCTATTTCATATTTGCCACTCCTAGTTGCCATTTTACCTCTTGTTTTTGTCTATAACCTGTTCCCCCAAATAAAGCTACCTTTCGCCAAAGAAAACGTCCATTGTGATTTGTCACCTGTTTATTTTGAATTAGGTTCTAACTAAAAACTACATTTTCAAAATAAAATTCGTTGCTAATGTGACCCCATCACTACTTTGTTCTCATTAACGTAATGCTGAGCAAGGCCCATGGCAATATTTTTTATTATAGCATTTGGGAAAAACTATTGTTTAAATCCGACTTGCTGTGATTGAAGGCTGTCCAAACCCAGGAGGTCGTGACCCAGTTATTCTCTAGGCATTTCCAGTTCTCTCAGGCTTCGATCCATACACAACATTCCTGTTTTGGGTTATCATCCCCAGGATTCCTGAGAGGTCCATCCCACGTTCCTGTTTTAGGTGACCATTACACGTCTATCTCAGTCTACTCTTGGTAAAATTGCTTAATGATCTATGTGGGACTCATGGGATTTTTGCATGGGAAACCTTTTTCAAAATCCTGTATAATGTAAATATTCCAGAATGTGGGGAGAGAGAACCACTCCCTTTCTGACAAGCTCTCCTTTATCACATGACCTAGTGAATCTCTTTCTTTTTATTATTATAGCTTTTTATTGACAAAACATATGTATGGGTAATTTTTCAGCACTGACCCTTGCAAAAACTTCTATTCCAAGTTTTCTCCTCCTTCCCTGCACCCCCCCCCCCAGATGGCAGGTAGTCCCATACATGTTAAATATGCTAAAATGTATGTTAAATCCAATATATGTATACATATTTATTGTTATTTTGTTGCACAAGAAAAATCAGATTTAGAAATAAGATAAAAATAACAAGGGAAGAAAAACAAAAATGCAGACGGACAAAAACAGAGGGAGTAGTGGTTCACACTCATTTCCCAGTTGTTTGTTTGTTTGTTTGTTTTGCTGGATGTAACTGGTTCTCTTCATTACTGAACAACTGGAACTGATTTGGTTCATCTCATTGTTGGAGAGCCAGATTCATCAGAACTGATCATCATATAATAGTATTGTTGCCGTGTACAGTGATTTCCTGGTCCTGCTCACTTCCCTCAGCATCAGTTCCTGTAAGTCTCTCCAAGCCTCTCTGTATTCCTCCTGCTGGTCATTTCTTACAGAACAATAATATTCCATAGCCTTCATATACCATAATTTACCCAACCATTCTCCAATGGATGGGCATTCATTCAATTTCCAGTTTCTAGCCATTACAAAAAGGGCTGCACAAGTAAATCTCTTTCTAAAATGTTTTCAGATTTTAGGATCTATTCTTGAATAACAAATGAGAAAATCATGAAAACAGGTGAATGGGGCCATTAAAAATTCTTCATGCATAACTTTTACTGGGCCCTCGTGCATAATGGTTCCTTTCTAAACCTTTTCATCCTCAAACCTCCCATGATTTCTCCTTCTATCCTCTCCTCTGAGAACCGGGCCTCCTATTTCACTGAAAAAATTCAGGTCCTTTCCTAAGGCCGTCTCCTGCCTTCTTCATTTCATAACACCCAGCTATCATCCCCAGTCTTTCACTTATCGTCTCTGTCTTAGTCTCTCTACTGGCTGCTTTCCTGCTGCTCACAAACCATCCCTGGGTCTCCCCCATTCTCAAAAAAACCCTCACTTCATCCACTATCTTCTGCCCCATACTGTCCTGTTTTGCTTCCCCTTTCAAGGACATTTGAATGTTCTTCCTCTCTTCTTAATGATCCAGCCTCGACCTCATCATCTCATTTAAACTGACTTTTCAAAGGTCCCAGCAGTCTCTCAGTTGCTAAGTACAATGGCCTTCTCCATCTTCCTCCTTGACCTCTCTGCAGCCTGGACACTATCCATCACTCTTTCCAGCTTGACTTTTCTCTCCTGCCTCTCTGAGCGATCCTTCTCAGTCTCCCCTGCTTGTCCTGTTTGTGGTGGCTGCCTCTATTTGCCTGGTAATTTCCCCATTAGAAATGTAAGCTCTGAGGCAGCTGGTGGTGCAGTGGATAGAGCACCAGCTGACTTCAAATCTGTCCTCAGACACTTAACACTCCCTAGCTGTGTGACCCTGGGCAAGTCAATTAACTCCGATTGCCTCAGCAAGAAAAAAAAAAAATCTAAGCTTTTTAAGCTTACATTTAAGCTTGCAAACCTTTAAGGTTTGCTTTTCTTTGAATCCTTAGTGCTTAACACTAAGTGTGGAAAATAATAAGCGCTTAATAAATGCTTGTTGAGTTGATGAAAACTAGGGACTCTTAAAAGCGAATGTGAGAATGACGCATCTTCCTGGCCTGGGAGCAAAACTGCAGCAAAAATCTAGAGGCTGCAGGTGAGTGCTGTGTGGAAAAAGCAGCAAGAACGCCTGGATGACTGGACTGTGTACAAGGAGAGAAATAAAGCAGAAGGTGGCTGCTTAAGTAGAAGAGTGGGGAAGGGAAGCTGGGTTGTGAAGGGCTCTGTTTCAGACATGCCATTTTTGTTGATTTAAAAAAAAATTAGTTTTTAAAATGAATGGGATGAGGCAGCTAGACAGTGCAGCAGATAGAGCACCAGTCCTGAAGTCAGGAGGACCTGAGTTCAAATATGACCTCAGACACTTAACACTTCCTAGCTAACATTGCCTTCCTTGGGCAAGACACTTAACTCAAATTGCCTCAGCAAAAAAACCAAAAAAGGCATGGGGATGGCGTTGTCTTATATCTCCAGTGGGACTAAGCTTGGCCATTATTGCTTCAAAATGTCGTTTCAGTTTTGTTGTTTCCCTTTGCATTGTCACAGTCATTATGGGTATTGTTTCGTATTTTATCCAGGAGGTAATAGGATTTGGAAAGAAGAGTTTTTGCAGACATGTACATTTGTGGGAGTCCTGTCATGACTCGGTTTACACAGGGCTTCAAGGGTTAAAGCCTCCAGCATCTCTCTCTGTCCATGTCTCTTCCCTTCTCTACCTTATTCAGTGGGCAGGGTACGGTCCATATGGAATCAGCATGTCCTTCTGCCAGTCCCTAGGAAATCCCCTCTCTCCATTCCAAACGCAGCAAGCGACCGCTCACTCTGGGCAGAAGAAAATCTGTCATTTGGTTTTTGTAAATGTTCAGTGTATGTTTTGTGCCACAAAGAAAAAGGAATTTTGAGTTTATGCCCGGAATAAAGGTCTCCTTGCTTCCTGTCCCTTCTAGCTTCATCTCCTAGTTTCAGAATCCTAGAATTAAGAAGCTCTGGAGGGTATCTTTGGGATCATTAATCCCACCCCTCCATTTTACTAAGAGAAAAACAGACTCATGGGACTTGCCCAAGATCATATGGCTAATGTAAGTGATGAAGCTAGACCTGGAGTTCAGATTTCAGCCCCTTCCCCAAAGTTCTCTCAGAAGAAAAGTCAGTAAGAAGTTTGGTAAGGAGTCCACTTCTGTTTACTAGAAAGCGCTTTTGTTTCCATTTGTCTTTCATTGTTGCTCAAGGGTCTGTCCCTGACAAGGCTTGAAATGATATTTCTGTGCTTTACTGATACCCTTTAAAAATTGCTACAATAAAAAAAAAAAAAAAAAAGGATTCTTGACTCTGCTTTTAAAAAAAAATCAGTTTTTACTAGCAAAGAGATTATAGCAATCAATCACAAAAATTATACACCATAATCATGTTGGATTTGTACCAGGAATACAGGGCTTTTGCAATATTAGGAAAACTATCAGCATAACTAACCATGTTAATAACAAAACCAACAAAAACTATTATTATTATAATAGTTGCAGAAAAAAACTTTTTGACAAAATATAATAAAACACCAGGAATAAATGGAATCTCTTAAAATGATAGGCATTATCTATTTAAAATCAATGAGGATAAATTAGAAGTCTTCCCAATAAGATCAGGGGTGAAGCAAGGGTGCCCATTTTCACCACTATTATTCAATATTGTATAGAAATGCTAGTTATAGCAATAAGACAAGAAAAAGAAATTCAAGGAATAAAAAGAGTCAATGAAGAAACAAAATTATCACTTCTTGTGGATGATATGATGGCATAGAGAACCCTAGAGAATCAACTAAAAATCTATTTTGTTTATTTTGGGTTTGTTTTGTCTTTACATTACCCACAATTCCCAATGTATGCTTTTACCCCTTCCCTCCCAGGAAGAACCCCCTTCTAATAAAAGAAGAAGTAAAGGAAAAACCATTCAACACAAATGTTCAATATATGGAAAAAGATTAACATTATATGTAGCATTCCATACCCTTATCACCCATGTCTGCAAAGAAAGGAACATGTTCTACAAAACTTAAAAAGATTCTTGTTCCTGTCTTTGACATGTAGGCCTTCATATCACCAGTCTCATTTCCCCTCTTTTTCTTGCCCCAACTCACAAATGCATACACTCTTCTAAATGGCATCAAGGAAGAAAAATCACTCCCAACTCCTGCTCAGTTTACCAAGCATATTAATGAGCAATCTTTTTTATTTTTATTTAATAGTTTTTATTTACCAGATATATGCATGGGTAATTTTACAACATTGACAATTGCCAAACCTTTTCTTCTAATTTTTCCCCTCATTCCCCCTCCCCCAGATGGCAGGTTGACTAATACATGTTCAATATGTTAAAGTATAAATTAAATACAATATCTGTATACATGTCCAAACAGTTGTTTTGCTGTACAAAAAGAATCAGACTTTGAAACAGTGGACAATTAGCCTGTGAAGGAAATCAGAAATGCAGGTGGACAAAAATAGAGGGATTGGGAATTCTGTGTAGTGGTTCATAGTCGTCTCCCAGAATGCTTTCGCTGGGTGTAGCTGGTTCAGTTCATTACTGTTCTCTGGAACTGATTTGGTTCATCTCATTGTTGGAGAGGGCCACGTTCATCAGAATTGATCATCATATAGTATTGTTGTTGAAGTATACAATGCTGTCCTGGTCCTGCTCATTTCACTCAACATCCGTTCATGTAAGTCTCTCCAGGCAGTTACTTTTCTTTTAAAATAATTTTTATTTATAGCTTTTTATATTATCTATAGTTCCAATTCCCTGCATTTAGAGAGCCATTCCTTAAGGCATAAAATTTTTTAAAAAGAAAGAAAAAAGGCAACTCTACTAAACTACAGATAAGCGACTCTAACATGTATGCAATGTTTCATCCCCAAAGTTCCCCACCTCTGCAAAAATAACAGCAAGTTTCATGTTGGTCATTTTGATCTTTCCATTTACATTGTTGTAGACAATTGATCTAGAGAACATATCAAGAAGAGACAAAAAAGGAATTTTCAGGCTACCTGACAGTTACAATTAAAAAAAAAAAAAGTCTTGATACAACTCTGAGATACCACTACACGACACACCTGTCAGATTGGCTAAGATGACAGGAAAAGATAATGGCAAATGTTGGAGGGCATGTGGGAAAACTGGGACACTGATACATTGTCGGTGGAGTTGTGAATGGATCCAACCATTCTGGAGAGCAATTTGGAACTATGCCCAAAAAGTTATCAAACTCTCCATACCCTTTGATACAGCAACATTACTACTGGGCTTATATCCCAAGGAAATACTAAAGAAGGGGAAGGGACCCACATGTGCAAATATATGTGGCAGCCCTCTTTGTAGTGGCTAGAAACTGGAAACAATGGATGTCCATAAATTGGAGAATGGCTGAACAATTTATGGTGTATGAATGTGATGGAATATTATTGTTCTGTAAAAAACAATCAGCAGGATGATTTCAGAAAGACCTGGAAAGACTGAGTGAAATGAGCAGGACCAGAAGATCATTATATACTTCAACAACAATACTATATGATGATCAATTCTGATGGACGTGGGTCTTCAACAATGAGATGAACCAAATCAGTTCCAATTGTCCAGTAATGAACTGAACTAGCTACACCCAGAGAGAGAACCATGTGAACTGAGTGTGGACCACAACACAGCATTTCCACTATTTCTGTTATTGTTTGCTTGCATTTTTGTTTTCCTTCTCAGGTTTTTTTTCTCTTTCTAGATCCAATTTCTCTTGTGCAGAAAGATAACGGTATAAATATGTCTACATATATTGGATTTAATGTGTATTTTGACATATCTAATATGTATGGGACTACCTGCCATCTAGGGAAGGGGTGGTGGAAAGGAGGGGAAAAGTTGGAACCGAAGGTATGCAATTGTCAATACTGAAAAATTACCCATGCATATGTTTTGTCAATAAAAAGCTATAATAAGAAAAAAATTGCTATGCAGTGAGGAAGGATAGAGTAAAGAAGGCACACAGGATGAATAGTGAGGAAACTTAGGATGGAGAAAAATACACAACTAATAATTATAACTTTGCCTGTGAATGGGAAGAATTAATCTAAAGAATGGAAATGATTAGCAGAATGGATTAAAAAAATCAGAGTCCAACAATATATTGTTTGCTAGAAACACAATTTAAAATGAGAACTACACACAGTTCAAAGGGCTGAAGTAGAAGTTATTATGCATCAGCTGATGTTTTTTAAAAAGTAGGGTTAGCAATCTAAATCTCAAAGTTAAAACTAAAATAGGTTTAATGAAAAGAAATAAACAGGGAAACTATACTGTGCAGCACAAATATTATTCAATATTTTCAAAGTAATCCCAGCAATAGCAATAAAGATGTAAAATAAACCCACATGAATCATCAGCATTTTTACATTCACCAACAAAACCCTGCAAAAAGAGAGAGTAACTCAAATTAATTGTAGACAGGCTAAAATAGCTGAAAGATATTTGCCAAAACAGACCCAGGAACTATGTGAACATAATTATAAAATACTCTACACAAAGTTAGATTTAATATTTGGAGAAATGTCAATTGTTCACGGGTAGAGAAAGCCAATATGATAAAAACGACAATTTTACTAAAGAATCTACTTATTCAATGTCATCCCAATTAAATTATTTTAAAAATTTTATTGAGTTAAAAAAATCAATTTGGAAGAACCAAGAGTCAGGAGTTTGAGCATCATGGTTTTGATGTATTTGTTGGCATAAAATAATTTTTGGAGATCATAGATGATATGTGAAGGCCAAGCAGATGACACAGAGCCTGTGACCAAATCCTTGGTCCAAATTTTAACAATAAAATAATGTACACACCCCATCGTAAAAGAAAAAAAAAAAAAAAAGAAAATATTCAGGCTTCTTTTTAAGTATGAAGGGAGGGCTAATATTTTGTGCAGAGTCTACAGATTGCTGAGGTGCTACACTCCCAAATCCTATGATGTGGAAGAAATAACATTATGAGGCGGTAAATATCAAAACTATCTGTTACTGGTTAAGAAATAAGTAAATCAGTGGTGTTAGGATTACTAAGTGAGAACTGAGGTTGTCTGAATAGTGACAAGGTGAGAATTCAGGTTGGACAATTACAAGGTGAGAACTCAGGTTGACTTGATAGAGGGGGCAAGCTCATTGGCTGGGGCGGTTCTTCCCAGAAGCCCTTGCATTATCCCACGCCCATTCTCTGGGAGAATAAAAGAGAGGACTCTCAGAGAAAGAGGAAGACTCTCTGCATTACATCAGGCCTGACGGGGCTCTCTGCAGGAAGGGAAGTCACTTCTAAGGACAAGAGTTAACAGCAACTGCCTGGAGACAACGGTTCATTACAGGAAGAAGAATCTGTCGGAGAGATTTGAGTAGAAGACACAGCAGATCTCTTCCCAGAGAGCGATCCAGCAGCTTCTGGAGACGACAGCTCGCTACATTTGGCGCCCAACGTGGGGCAAGGACTTTTACTTATCCTGACAAGAGGAGCTAGACCAGACCTTTGCAATTTGGCGCCCGAACAGGGACAGACACAGTCCTGATTCCAGTGGAAAAGCTTCCAATCTAGATCTCAGTCTCTCTGACCCAGAACCGTGAGTAACGAGGAAACTTTGTTAAAGATTAAGTGAGCGTGCTAATAGATAAATAAGGAACTTAACTTGTTAAGGGCTAAACCAGGAATCTCTTATAGCTGAAATGGGGCAGATGTTAGCTATATTCAATCCCTGGACCTCAGCCGACTCAACCTCAGCCCCAGACGCAACCTCAGCTCCATTCAGGAGTGGTACTATAGAGAGTATAATCAAGATAATTGAGGAGCAGAGTTTACTTGTAACCTGGGTACAGATTGCTAAACTCTTGGCTGCATTAAGACGCACATCCCCTTGGTTCTTAGAGGAAGAAAAGATAGATGTAGATAAATGGAAGCTAGTGGGATATGAAATGAAAGAATTTCAAGCAAAAAATGGGCCTCGTTCAATTTCTGCAGAAGTATTTTATATCTACAACATAGTTCAATTAGCCTTAAACTATCAAGCAAGTTGTAGGAGAAGGAAAAGTTCTAAAAATGAACAGAGGAGGAAGTGTGAGGAAAAAAGGAAAGATCAAGATCTTTCCCTAGAGCAAGAGGATTTAAATGAGGAATTATGGTATGATTCTCTTGAAGAAGCTTCAACCCTGCCTAGAGAACAGATTATTGACAGGCCCACATCAACCCCACCTTCAGAGATGGAGGAAGAAAGAGGGGAAGAGGCAGAAACACAAACAGAATTGCCTGTGAAGAAGCCTAAGCCTATGACAAGATTAGAAAAAGCATTGGTTAAAGCTAAGAGAGAAGGACAGGATATAAGTGATTTTATACATGCATATCCTGTGATTGAAAATACTGACTCTGTAGGTAAAAAAAGGAGAAGATATGCACCTTTAGATTTGAATAAAATTAAGGATTTGAAAAAAGGTTGTACCCTTTATGGGGCTACATCAGCTTATGTCAAAATGTTACTAGATGGTTTGTCTTATGAAGTCCTAACCCCGAATGATTGGAAATCCATAGCAAGGACATGTCTGGAACCTGGAGAAAATTTATTATGGCTTGCGGAATTTCGTGAATTATGTAAAATTCAAGTCAGATGCAATTTGGAAATAGGAGTTAACACACAATTCACTTTTGAGCACTTAGCTGGTGAAGGTCAGTATGGAGAGAATTCAGAACAGATTAATTATACCATGACAATATATGAGCAAATTGCTAAGGCTGCAATAAAAGCTTGGGGTGTCCTCCCTGGACAGAAAGATCGGGGAGAGGCTTTCACTAAAATACAGCAAGGTCCCAATGAACCTTTTGCAGATTTTGTGGGACGTTTGCAAACTGCTGTCAAAAGAACTATTGGAGAAAATTCAGCTACAGAAATAATGACCAGACATCTGGCTAAGGAAAATGCCAATGAGATTTGCAAAAGAATTATATGGGGATTAGACAAAGATGCTCCTTTAGAGGAGATCATAAGACGCTGTGCTACAGTGGGAACAAATGCTTTTTACACCCGGACAATGATGAATGTGGAAAGACAGGGTCCCTCCTGGCAAGGGCCTTCTAGAGAAACTCGGCGATGTTTTCAATGTGGAAAAATTGGACATCTAAGAGCTCAGTGTAGATATGGAGCTACAGTGAGAAGACAGGGTGAGAGAAGACCTAAAACCCCATGTCCAAAAATGCAACAGAGGACTCCATTGGGCATCAGAGTGTAGAATAATTCAGGGAAATGGGATGAGGGGCCCAGGTCCAGGGCCCCAGGCAAAAAAGACTTGGGGCATGATGGCAGCTGATGTTACACCCAAAGAACCTTTAGAAGGCCAGGACTCTGATTTAATCAATCAGCAGAGAAGCAATCACATGGCAGAAAGGGATTACCTGATAAGTCAGTCAAAAGGCAATCAGATTGCAAAAATGGATTACACTTGGGGAGAATACAGGCCTTTTAAACCAACAGGGCTGTGCCCAGTGCAAACAACTCCAATGTAATTGTCAGATGATGAGAAGAGATTTAGAAAGTGGTAAATAGAAGGAAATTAGATAGGTTAACTGCCTGGGAGAGAGGGTTTGCTTGTATTTCTTCAGCAGGAGAAGGAATCAGATGGGTGCCAACGAGTCATATTCGCCTTGTCCATCAGAGAGAGACAGAAAAAGAGAAAGACCTCAAAATAAAGGAGAAGATCTAAGAAACATCTGACACTGAAAGAGCATGGATAATAAGAAGACTGTTAAAGAACTTTAAAAACCAGCAGGAATCATTGGACTTCCTCACACAAGATGAGACTAATGGACAATGGACTTATGGACATTTATAAATTTTCAATTTATGATTATTTGATTATGATTATGTTATATACTTCTAGCATGTGTTACATTACTATGTTACTATGTGCTTATGTAATTTATGTAATTATCTGTAATACTTCCCATATTGATGGATTTATGTTTCAAGGTCATTTATGTAATTATCTGTAATACTTCCCATATTGATGGATTTATGTTTCAAGGTCATGACTGTCCTATGTTCTAAATCAAAAGAAAGGGGGAGATGTTAGGATTACTAAGTGAGAACTGAGGTTGTCTGAATAGTGACAAGGTGAGAATTCAGGTTGGACAATTACAAGGTGAGAACTCAGGTTGACTTGATAGAGGGGGCAAGCTCATTGGCTGGGGCGGTTCTTCCCAGAAGCCCTTGCATTATCCCACGCCTATTCTCTGGGAGAATAAAAGAGAGGACTCTCAGAGAAAGAGGAAGACTCTCTGCATTACATCAGGCCTGACGGGGCTCTCTGCAGGAAGGGAAGTCACTTCTAAGGACAAGAGTTAACAGCAACTGCCTGGAGACAACGGTTCATTACAGGAAGAAGAATCTGTCGGAGAGATTTGAGTAGAAGACACAGCAGATCTCTTCCCAGAGAGCGATCCAGCAGCTTCTGGAGACGACAGCTCGCTACACAGTGGGACAGAGTAGTTACACAATACGCAGTAGTAAAGAATTTTAGTAACCTTTTGTTTGAGAAATATAAAGATTTGGGGCAGGTGGTAGTGCAGTGGATAGAGCGCCAACCCTGAAGTCAGGAGGACCCGAGTTCAATTCTGACCTCAGACACTTAACACTTCCTGGTTGTGTGATCCTGGGCAAGTCACTTAACCCCAATTGCCTCAGTGGGAAAAAAAAAAAAAAGAGAAATATAAAGATTTAAGTTTTGGAGATAAGAATTCATTATTTGTACCAAGATAAGGTCAAAACAAGTTCATAATTTAGACAGGGTGATACTATAAGCAAGTTAGGAAAGTAAGGGATAGTGTACCTGTCAGATCTGGGGAAAAGGGAGGAAGTTATTGCCAAAGAACTAGAGAACATTGTGAAATGCAAAAAGGATTATTTTGGTTACGTTAAATTAAAAAGATTTTGCATGAACTAAGCCAAGAGAACCAAGATTGGGAAAGCAGAAAGCTGGAAAACAACTTTTACAGCCTTCATTTCTAAAATATGTGGAAAACTGACCCAAATGTTTAAGAATACAAGTCATTCTGCAATTTATAAACAGTCTAAGGATATGTTTAGACACTGTTCAGATACAGAAAGTAAAGCCATCTATAGTCATGAAAAAAATGCTCTAAATCATTATTGAATAGAGAAATGCAAATTAATACAACTCTGAAGTACCACCTCAAACCTCTCATATTGGCTAAGATGACAAGATAATAATAAATGTTGGAGGGGATATGGGAAAACTGGGACACTAATGCATAGTTAGTGGAACTGTGAACTGATCCAACCTTTTGTAGAGCAATTTGGAACTATGCCCAAAGGACTATAAAACTGTATCCAGGGGTCTCCCTACTGAGTCAGTGTCCCAAAGAGATTGATCTTAAAAGAGCAAAAAGGACCCATAAGTGCAAAGTGTTTGCAACAATTCATTTTATAGTGGCAAGGAACTAGAAAAATGAGTCGATAACCATCAATTGGTTATCTGAATAAGTTAAGGTAGATGAATGTAGGAATATTATTATTCTATAAGAAATGACCAGCAGGCTAATTTCTGAAAATCCTGGAAAGACTTACATGAACTGATGCTGAGTGAAGTGAGCAGAGCCAAGAAAATATTGTACACGGCAATAAGAAGATTATTGATGATCAAATGTGATGAATTTGTCTCTTCTCAGCAATGTGGTGATTCGAGACAATTGCCAAAGATTTGGGATGGAAAATGGCATCCACATCCAGAGAGAAAACTATGGAGCCTGAAAGTAAATTGAAGTCTAGTATTTTTACCTTTTTTTTGGTTTGCTTTTTCCTTCTTGATGGTTTTTTCCCCCCTTTTAGTGTGATTTTTCTTGTATAACATGACAGATATGGAATTGGGTTTTAAAAAATTGTTGGGAAAGCTGGAAAGAAATTTGGTAGATATTGGACATAGAATACATAGCAATAATACAAAGCAATGCAAGATAAATAGGTGCTAATTAAGAGAGGGAAAGCACTGGAATTAAGAAGGGTTAGGGAAGGCTTTCTGTAGGAGGTAGGATTTTAACTGGGACTTAAAAGAAGCCAAGGCTGTTCAATAAACATTTATTAAGTTCCTACTTATGCTTCAGTTGATGTTTTTTAAAAAGTAGGGTTAGCAATCAAGATCTCAAAGTTAAAACTAAAATAGGTTTAATGAAAAGAAATAAACAAGGAAACTATCCTGTGCATCACAAATATTCAATATTTTTAAAGTAATCCCAGCAAGAGCAATAGGATGTAAAATAAACCCACATGAATCTTCAGCATTTTTACATTCACCAATAAAACCCTGCAAAAAGAGATAGTAATTCAAATTAATTGTAGACAGGATAAAATAGCTGAAAGATATTTGCCAAAACAGACCCAGGAACTATGTGAACATAATTCTAAAATTGTGAATATATAAAATATGTGAATTATTAAAATGTGAATATAATTATAAAATACTCTACACAAAGTCAGATTTAACATTTGGAGAAATATAAATTCTTCATGGGTAGAAAAGGCCAATATGATAAAAACTACAATTTTACCAAAATAATCTACTTATTCAATGTCGTCCCAAATGCATCCCAGTGCAAGGCATCGTGGTTGATGAGTGAATTGATTTTAATAGGTCAGCAATGTGATATGGAAACCAATATAAGTAATCTTATCCTGGACTGCATTAAAAATCAACCAATCAATTACTAAGTATTAAGTATGTGCCAAACATTGTAATGAAATAGTTGATCTCAATAGGTCAGCAGGGTGATATGGAAAGGAATTTAGGATCTTGGGCTACTTTGAGAAATGGTGGGTTCCCTCTCCTTGGTGAGCTTCACTCATGAAGCTGGAGGACCCTTTGTCAGATACATTATCATAGGAATTCCTTTTTGGATATGGGTTGGATCCAGTGACTATTGAGTTATTTATATTTTTATATATATATAAGTATATATTATATTATGTATTTTATTTTATTATATATAGTATATATTTTAGTAGTAGTATATTAGTAGTATATAGTATATATATAGTAGTATATATATACTGAGTTTTTGTTAATTTCTGTACTTCTGTGATTTTCTCTTTCAGGTACATCCAATCACCCTAACCCCCATCTTGACTTTTTGTTATAATCATTCTTCTCTGCTGCCCCAGCCCATTCTCAGTCTTGCCCCTTACTGATGATGTCGGAATCACGACTGATGAAATCTCCGATCTGCCCATATTCCTTCCCCAAATGCTTTATTAGTAACAAGTTGAGGCCCTTCCAATTGGAGTCAAGAATTGGTTTTCATACTTTTATCTGCTAGGGTTAGTTCTGCCACCTAGCGGCAGGTAAAATAAAATTTTATTTTAAATTTAAATTGCATTTTAGAATTCAAGACAATGTTATACCTGCCCTCAGAGAGTTTATATTCTACTTAGGAAAAACAAAAACAAAAACAACAAAAAAAACATATACATAAGTAAATATAAAGAAATTTCAAGAAGAAAAAATTGGGGGATCAGGAAATGGCATTAGAGCTCTGTTTTAAAGGGAGCTGGACAGGACGATTTCAGAGAGGCCTGGAGAGACTGACAGGAACTGATGCTGAGTGAAATGAGCAGGACCAGGAGATCGTTGTATATACTTCAACAACAATAGTATAAGATGATCAATTCTGACGGACATGGCCTCTCCAAAAAATGAGATGAACCAAATCAGCTCCAATAGAGCAGGAATGAACTGAACCAGCTACACCCAGCAAAGAACTCTGGGAGACGACTATGAACCGCTACATAGAATCCCAGTCCCTCTAATTTTGTCCGTCTGCATTTTGGATTTCCTTCACAGGCTAATTGTACACTATCTCAAAGTCCGATTCTTTTTGAACAGCAAAATAACTGTTTGGACATGTATACAGATATTGTATTTAATTTATACTTTAACATTTAACATGATTGGTCAACTGCCATTTGGGGGAGGGGATGGGGGAAGCAGGGGAAAAGTTGGAACAGAAGGTTTTGCAATTGGCAATGCTGAAAAATTACCCATGCACATATCTAGTAAATAAAAACCTGTAATAAAAAAATAAATAAATAAACAAACAAATAAATAAATAAATAAAGGGAGCTGGGAATTTTGAGAGCCAGAGATGAGGAGGATGACATTTCGAATAGGGAAACCATTCATGCAAAGGCATGGAGGCGGGAAATAGAGACTGGTGTAGACAAGCAGAAGCTAGCAAGTCATCTTGGTTAGAAAAGAGATTGTGGGAAGAAATTAATGGGAAAAGTTGGTGAAGGAATTGGAACTCCACTTTCCAGGTGTTGTGGTTTATCCCAGAGGCCGCCACAGCCAAAGAAACTTTCAGATACAGGAATACTATGGAGCCTCAGCTTCAGACCTGACTGGAGGATGGGTTGGGGGTGCGGTGAGGTAGAACTGAGGCAGGAGCATCATCTAGAATACTGCACTGGAAATGATGAGGACCTGAGCCAGGAGGGCCCATGAACAGAGGGAAGGGATGGACAGCAGAGGCGGAGGGGAGGAGATGCAGAAACTGACCGGTAGGGAGGGGAGGGGCAAGGATAACTCCAGACTTGGGGCTGCCAAATGGTGGCGGACATTCCTTCTTCTCCATCATCTATGTGACTCCTGTCAGGGACGGCGCCTCGAGCCTCCACAGAGATGTCATCCTCCTGATCACCTGTAATTCTACTATCTTCCTGCCTTTTGCCTTTGTGTTCCTTGCATTTAGCAGGCTGCCTGGCACATAGTAGGCTCTCTCTATTATTATTATTAGCTATTATTATTATTAATTAATGTATGTTGTCTCCCCATTAGACAGAAAGCTCCTTCAGGGCCTTTCAAGCTTTTCTTTTATCCCTTGCATTTAGCACAGTGCATGGCACATAGTAGGCACTTAAAATGCTTATTGACCAACTGAGGGCTCCTCAGGGTCTTTTAAGTAGCAGTCAATAAGCATTTTCCAATCTTATTCCACCATAACCTGTGACTCACCTTTGCTTCATCATCCCTTAAAGCCTCGAACAGGTCTGGGTTTTTTTTTTTTTTTTTTTGCATCCCCAAACAGAGCCTTGAATGTGGTGGTTACAAGGCCAATTAAATCTCGCTTTGAACATGTTGATTGTGGTTTGACATTGGGCGTCCTGAGCGACACCCATCAGGGCGCACCCCATTTTCCTGCAATGCTCGGGGGTCAGAAGTCAGTCTGACTTCCGGTGCCAGTCAGATGTGCCAGCTTTTGATGTGGCGATGGCGCAGTATGTGGTTTAAATGCCACAAGTGTAGGGAGAACAGACTTGGAGCCACAAGGGCTTGCTTTGAATCCTGGTTTTGACAACTGGCTCCAAGGACTTGACTTTGAATCCCACCTCTGATAAACCTCCTAAACTGACTTCGGACAAGTCCCTTAAAGCCCCTGGGCCTTATTTCCTTCTCTGTAAAATGAGGGTGTCGGACTAATGTTGTCGGAGGTTCCTCCGAGACCTTGGTACATGAGCCTATGAAGCTCCTAGCTGAATGACTGATACTAGGAGTGGATGGTCTGACCTCACCTGTAAAGGGGGGGAAATAGGTTGTGTCAATCAACAAGCACTAATTAATTAATTAGGTACCTACTTAATAGTGCCAGGTTTATGCCAGCCTACAATGAAGGAAACAATCAAAGAGCTTACGTTCTAATGGGAAGGACGACACAGAAGATTCTGCGCATATGACGAAAAAATATGAAGAGAATCAATACAGACTAAGACAAAAGAAAAGGAGCCAAGAGACAAGGAGCGTTTGTTGGCAG
Organism: Sminthopsis crassicaudata; assembly: GCF_048593235.1. Classification (NCBI taxonomy): domain Eukaryota; kingdom Metazoa; phylum Chordata; class Mammalia; order Dasyuromorphia; family Dasyuridae; genus Sminthopsis; species Sminthopsis crassicaudata. Next base: position 11,786,631 of record NC_133617.1, read on the forward strand.
ATGGAAGGGGGGTGGATAAAGAAAGATGCTGTTCAGAAGGCCGTGTTGGAGCAGAGTCTTGAAGGACCGGAGGGAGCCAATGAAAGCCAAAGAGAGGGAGAGCCTCCCAGGCCTGGAGAATGGTCAGGGCCAAGAAGAAGGGAAAACCCAATGTGGAGAACAGAGAGAAAGGCCCCCAGGAAAGATCCCAGAGTTTGAGAAAGGGAGCAATGTCCAGAGAGGCTGGAAAGGGAAGGGGAGACTAGGCCATGGGAGGCTTTCAAAGCCAAAAGAGTCATTTGTATTTTATTCTTGAGACAACATGGAGCCACCAGCTCAATTGAGTAGGAGATCCTGACTTGAGCCATATTTAAAGAAAATTAACTTGGCAGCAGAGTGTGGGATGGACTGGAGTGAGAAGACACTGGAGGCAGGGAGGCCAATTTGGAGGCTGTTACAGTGATCTTGGCAGGAGGTGAGAAGGAAATGAACAGAAGCGGTTAGCTGTGTGATTGGAGAGAAGGGAGAGAGATGAGGGAAATACGGCCAGAGGGGACAATTGCCTGGATATGTAGGAGGAAGGAGAGAAGTAGAGGGACATGACAAGATTATGAACTAGAGACACTGGAGAAGTGGTGGGATGTTCAGCCAGTATAAGAAAGTTTTGGAAGAAAAGTTTTAGGGAAAAGAAAACAAACCTGTTTTGGATTTGTTGAATCTGAGATGCCTTTAGGGCATATACTTTGAAATGGCCAACAGGCCAAGGGCAATCTGGGGCTCAAGGTTGGGGGAGAGATGAGTTACATAGACATGTGTTACTGAGTGTTATCTACTTAGAAGTAGGAGTCAAATCCATGGGAATTAATTAGTTTATCGTTGGAGAGAATGGATAGAGAAAAGAAAAGGCAGGATGGAACCTTGAGGAACACCCATCGTTAGGGATGTGACATGTAGTGGAGGAGGAGAGCAAGGACATCCTGGGCAAGTCACTTATCCCTGTTTGCCTCCTCTGTAAAATGAGCTGGAAAAGGAAATGATAAACCTTAGAGGAAAACCACATTTGTGTCTGATACAGACACAAATGAAAAACAACGAAATAACAAAGGGTTGAAGGAAGAGCTTTGTAGAATATATAAAAATATAGCAATAATTAGCATTTTGAGGGGGACGGATTTTAGGTCCCAAAGGCCAGTCCTGGCAGAGATTTGTCTCCACTGGAATAGCCTTCAAGAACCTAGGTTTCCCACAGAAAGAGAGATAAAATCAATAAATGAATAGATAGATAGATGGATGGATGTATGGATAACTAGATAATAGATGATAAATCAGATGGATGGGTAGATAATAGATTGATGAGTGGATAGATAATAGATGGATAGATAGACAGATAAATAATACATAGATAAATGGTAGATGGATAGTAGATAGTTGGATGGATAGATGGATAGATAAAAAATAAATAGATAATGGATAATAGAAAGATAGATAGGTGATTGGTGGATAGGGATACTAGAGCTCATTAAACATATGTAGGCAGTGTGCCATTATAGCGGGGTTCACAAAGTTCCAACCCCTAATGTCCTCAAATTTGGAATACACTGTGAAACTGTGCCCCCAAAGTTACAAAACTTTATCTTTTGATACTAAAGAGTATCTTTTGAGTAGACCTTTGAGGCCTACATCCCAAGAAGGAAAGGTTTTATATTTATATATATATATCTATATATATCTATATATATATATATCTATATATATATATAGATATATATATATAGATATATATATATATATAGATATATATATATAATATATAAAAACAAATTCAAGCAACTCTCTTCATGATGGCCAAAAGCTGGACTATAAGGGAATGTCCTCCCACTGGGAAACAACCAAATAAATTGTTGTGTATTATGTAACATAACATAAGAAATAACAAAATGGACAAGGAAGACTTTTCAGCAGAGAGAAATGAGCATCATTAGGAAAGCAATTTATACAAAGACAAAAGCATTAAAAAGAAAAACAACTTAGGAAAACAGAGAAAAATATAATTGTAAATCATGACTCGGAAAGCCTTGAGATGAAACCTGTCCCTCGCCTCCTGCCAGAGTGCGGAGGGACGTTAGATGCTGGGGGACCCAAACATGTTCATTCATGGCCAGACTATGGATTGGTTTTTGCTGATCTAGGAATGCTTATGATTAGAGTTTTATTTTGGGTGGGTGTTAGGATTACTAGGTGAGAACTCAGGTTGTCTGGACAGTGACAAGGTGAGAATTCAGGTTGTCTGGACAATTACAAGGTGAGAACTCAGGTTGACTTGATAGAAGGAGCAAGCTCATTGGCTGAAGTGGTTCTTCCCAGAAGCCCTTGCATTATCCCACGCCCATTCTCTGGGAGGATAAAAGAGGCAACATTGGGCCTGGAGAGGAGATTGGACTGGAGAAGGACAAGAGTTAAAGAGGAGAAGTCTCTGCATTACATCAGGCGTGACGGGGCTCTCTGCAGGAAGGGAAGTCACTTCTCTGGACAAGAGTTAACAGCAACTGCCTGGAGACAACGGTTCGCTACAAGAAGAAGAATCTGTCTGAGAGATTTGAGTAGACACAGCAGATCTCTTCCCAGAGAGCGATCTGGCAGCTTCTGGAGACAACAGCTTGCTACATTTGGCGCCCAACGTGGGGCCAGGACCTTTCCTTATTCTGACAAGGACTTATTCTGAGCCCTTCAGAGGAGCTAGACTGGACCATAGCAGGTGGGGGTTGTTGGTGTTGTTACTCAGTTGGAGAAGCAAACTGTGGAAGGGACAGATTATAAAGGCTTGCAAAAATAAATAAGTGGAACAAAATCGTTAATATTATATCTAAACATCTTTTCCCCTAAGCTGTAAGAATGGATGCTTCCTAATGTGAGGGGTTTCTATCTAATCATGCAATCTGGTTCTCAATATTAAAATCTACATGATAGACAAATTAATCAATAAGCATTTATTTATTAAGAGACCATATTTGATCTCAGGTCCTCCTGACTTCAGGGCTGATGTTCTATCCACTGCACCACCTAGTTACCCCTCACCATTTGTTCTTGATTCTTTCCTGGTCCTTCCTTCTTTCTCATCCCTTAAGGAGAGTGTTCTTCAAATTTCTGTCCCAGCCCATATTCCCCTTTTTCCTCTTCTCTTTGGCACACTTGCTTGCTGTGATGGATGTAGTTATCATCTCTGGCAAAATAATTCCCTTTCCCCTACCATCTTAATTTCTCTCTAAAAATAAATAGCTTTAGGGGCTATTTATTTTAAAGGATTTTAAAAGTTGACTAAGAGAGGTAGAAGAAAAAGTAGAAAAAGAAATGAAAGGTATATAAGAAAAGAATGACAGCCTGGAAAAGGAAGAACAAAAATTGACTGAAGAAAATGACTCCTTAAAAAAATACAATTGACCAATTAGAAAAATCCAGTGAAGAAAACAATGCCTTTAAAAATACAATTGGCTAAATGCAAAAAAAGGTAAAAAAGGTAACAAGCATGTCCATTATAACACCATTATTTAACATTTTACTGGAAATACTGGCTTTAGCAATAAAAGAAAAAAAATAAATTTGAAATAATTAGAATAGTCAATAAGGAAACAAAATTATCAGGCTTTGCAGATGATATGGTAGTATACTTAAAGAAACCTAGAGAATTAACTAAAAAAAAGCTACCTGAAATAATTAACAACTTGCAAGATATAAAATAAAACAATATTAATCTTCAGCACTTCTGTATGTAACCAAAAAAGCCCATAAGGAAGAGCTAGAAAGAGAAATTCCACTTAAAATAACTGTAGACAATATAAAATATTTGGGAATCTCTTTGCCAAGACAAAGCCAGGAACTACATGGACACAAATATAAAACACTTTTCTAAACACAGATCTAAATAATTGGAAAAATGACAATTGCTCATGGACTGGCTGAGCTAATATAGTAAAAATGACAATTCTACCTTAAGTTAATTTGCTTATTCTGTGCTGTACCAATCAAAGGGCTAAAATTTATTTTATAGCACTATAAAACTTACCTGGAAGAATAAAAGGTCAAGAATATCCATATATTAACGGAGTCAAATTTATAAGAATACAAGTCATTTTCAAATTGATAAATGGTCAAAGGATATGAGCAGGCAATTTTCAACTCAAAAATTAAAGTTATTTATAGTCTTATGAAAAAAAATGCTCTAAATTACTATTGATTAGAAAAATGTAAATTTTTTTTGGCTGAGGCATTTGGGGTTAAGTGACTTGCCCAGGGTCACACAGCTAGGAAGTGTTACATGTCTGAGGTTAGATTTGAACTCAGGTCCTCTATTCCTCTGTTTCCCTGACATGGAACTGTGTACCTAAGCATTTAGGGCAATTCCAGCTATGTTTGAACCATCTATTGACTCCTAGGCAAACTAATCCTTTCTGAGCCCAAGTTAATAAACACCATTGTGGCTTAGACCTTTGGATTCTCTCCTATAGAGACAATGATGTTCGATAAATTCCTGCATATGGTATTAGAGTTTTATTAGGACAGAATATGCCTGTGGAATCATTTCTAGTTAACTTGCCCAAATTCCCCTCGTCACCAGATTTTTTTAGATAATGTTTAGTGCTGTAATTAAGCCAATTATAAATAATACAGGAAATAGTAGTCCACGAATGAGAATCATAGAAGGAAATGTTCCTGCATGAGTGCTGTGCACCTTTGATCTCAGTGCTGGGCTTTGCCAATCAGCTTAGAGATTGCAGCTCCCAACAGGTCCACTGAATATTGAGAAGAGGGCCTCTAAGGATTCTGGGAGCTGGTGATAGCCATAAGAAGATGGACTATTTCAAGCTGATTCCAAGGAGGAATGGTTCTTTGTTAGATATGTAACCTCCCTGTGGGCAAGAAGAGTTTGATTTTTGATTTTTGCATTAACCTAATAAAGTGCCTCACACATAGCAGGACTTACATAAATTCTTGTTTATTCGCTTGCACCATACAGAGCACTTAGTAATTGAGATAATTTGTAATTGTACATAACAAGCACTCAGAAAATATCTGCTTTGTTTTCCCAAATTAGGTGTTCAGAATGCCTTTGAAGAGCCCAGAGAATGGGTTTATTCATCTAAGCCAGACCCTAAAAGAGGAAGCTGGTTCTAGAATTCCGGAACTTCATTATCTTTCTGAAGATTAACTGTATGGAAGGCAGTGGGCCTTTGGATGGAACCCAAGATTCCGTGCATTCCAGCAAAGGAAGAATGCCCCTTTTTTCTGAAATAAATGGCACCGGAGGTAAACGTTACTCAAAAGACATTTGGAAATTATTTTGAAATTTGGACAATCCTAATTCACTTACATCTGTAGCATGCCTATGATGCCATCTCCTACTCTGCACTCCACTTGTGGTTTGCAGTCCCAAGATGGGTGCTTCCTACTTACTCTTTGAGATTTAGGGGAACCCTTAGAGCCTGGAACTTCTGGTACTCTTGAGGCTTCATTCTTGTATGTTTCTAGTCAACAAAACAAACCAGTCAGACTTAATTAGCTTGTACATGAGTCTATGAAAACTTCCCTGGTGAGTTTAAAAGAATCATGTTTTTCAATACTATATAATGATCAATTCTGATAAACGTGGTCATCTCCAACAATGAGATGAACCAAATCAGTTCCAATGGAGCAGGAATGAACTGAACCAGCTACACCAGCAAAGAACTCTGGGAGATGACGATGAACCACTACATAGAATTCCCAATCCCTCTATTTGTCCGCCTGCATTTCGGATTTCCTTCACAGCCTAATTGTACATTGTTTCAAGTCCGATTCTTTTTGTACAGCAAAACAACTATATGGACATGTATACATATATTATACTTAACTTATACTTTAACAATATTTAACATGTATTGGTCAACCTCCCATCTAGGGGAGGGGTTGGGGAAAAGGAAGGGAAAAGTTGGAACAGAAGGTTTTGCAAATGTCAATACTGAAAAATTACCCAATGCATATGCTTTGTAAATAAAAAGCCATAATAAAAAAAAAAAGAATAAGTCTGTTAATTCTACCATCCCCAGACACTTGGGTTTAAGAGAAAGGGATCTTGGAAATAAAAGTTTCACACCTGACCTATAAGTGCAGATCACACAGGGACTTCCCTTGGGTGGATCTCCTTGTTCTTGCAAGAACCATATATAAACCAACTTACTTCATACAGCCCTGAGTGCTTTTTATTTTTATTTTTATTTTTTAATTTTTAAATTTTTTTTTGCCCTGAGTGCTTTTTATTGTTGCAGCAAATTTCTAATACATATTAGCCATGTTTCAAAAAAGAAAAAGAGTGAAAAAATATACCTCAATCTGTACTCAGAGTTCATCAGTTCTTTCTCTGCAAGTGGATAATGTTTTTCATCATGGTGATAAGGTTAGTGGCAGTGCAGAGTTGTGGGAATCCCCCTCTGGTTGGCGCAGGTTCTACGTGAAAGAATTCATGAACCTGAAAAGTTTGAAGTGGCAAAAAGGGAGATTTATTGTTGGATAAGAAGTCATCGAGAATAGGAGGCTGACTCCCGAGTGGCAAAGTCCTATTAGGGAAATGGAGGCTGGCACCGAGAAGAGAATGTCTTCACAGTGGGCAGGGTCCTGGCAGCTATACCAAAGGACAAGGCAGGGTCCTGCTTCGGACATTCTGCAAAGAAAGGAGGTTAAAATTGTCCTTTGATAGGAAATCTGAGGCTCAGGTTTCAAACTGAAAAGAAAGCCAAGTCTCCAGACCTAGATGCTTATCAATATCATGCCCAGAACTCCAATTGAATGGAAGTCACTTTGAAGGCTTCCTGAATGAGGATCTACTACCAATGGGGGGGTGGGGGTGGGCGGTGATTTACCTTAGAAAAGGCCCAGCCTGAAAAGTATGTTTTCTCCTAGATTCTTTGGAACCTGGGACACTCAATCTTCCTTCTTTTTCAGATCAAAGGGGGCATAGTTTCAGTGATTAATTCACACAATTTTTACACAGTTCACCTGCATCAAAAGGGTACACAATTTAGGGGACACAGTTTTCAGAGGTCACACCCATCACTGGATCTTCTGGAATGATCTTGGATCATTTTCTTAAGCAGAGCAGCTAAATCTGAGGCTGGGGTTAAGTGATTTGCCCAGGGTCACCCAGTCAGGAAGTGTTATGTGTCTGAGACCAGATTTGAACTCTGGTCCTCCTGAATTCAGGGCTGGTGCTCTATCCACTGCGCCACCTAGTTGCCCCCTACTTCCCCAACAATTGATAATCTTTACAATACTGTTGTGATGGTCAACAACGTCTCCTGGTTCTGTTCACTTCACTTTGCATCAGTTCATATAAGCCTTCCCAGTTTTCCTGAAACATCTCCTTTGTCATCTCTTACAGCACATTAATTTTCCCTCACAATCATAGACTCTGACTTGTTTGGCCATTCCCCAATTGATGGGCATCCCCTCAATTTTCATTTCTTGCCACCACTGCTGTTATAAATATTTTTGTATAAATAGGTCCTTTTCTGATTTTTTTTAAGGTTTTTGGGGTATAGACCCTGCAATGATATTGCTGGATCAATCCCTAGTTTTAGCCCTTTGGGCATAGTTTCAAATTGTTTTCCAGAATGGCCGAATCAATTCACAATTCCACCAACAATGTATTAGTGTCCTAATATTCCCACATCCCTTCCAGCATTTGTCATTTTCTTTTTCTGTCACATTAACCAATCTGATACATGTAAGATGGTATCTCAGAGTTATTTTAATTTGCATTTTTCTAATTTCTCTAATCACTCTGGATTTAGAGCATTTTTATATGAATATAGATAGCTTTGATTTCTTTGTCTTAAAACTGTTCATTTGGCTTTTATCTTTATGAATTTGACTCAGTTCTAAATGAGTCTCTTTGTAACTCCCATTTTGGCATCTAATTCTGTCCCTTGGAGCCAAGAACCAGCTGAACAAGGCTAATCCTTCTTCCATATAATAGCCTTTGAAGTACTTGAATGAAGTTATGTTTTCTCTCTCTTGTTTCTTCTGCAATCTAATCTCTAATTCACTTATTTAATCCTCATGTGATACAGTTACAAAACATTTCCTCCTGCTTATACTCCTCTGAATGATCCCCAGGTCGCCAGTGTCCCTCCTAAACGATGGCGTCCCACACTGGACATGGCACTACAATGTGGCCTAAACAGGACCAAGCACGGCAGGGCAATCACCACTTTGTTTTCTTTCTCAGTGCAGTAGAAGATCACATTAGTGCTTTCTTTAGGGCTGACAAATTCACATGGTTCATTCACATCCAACTTGCAGTCTACTAAGACCCTTAACTCTTTTTCAAGCTGCTTTCTAGTCATTATTCTCCCTTCTTGTGATCATGAAACTGATTATTTGAACACAAATATGACTTTCCACTTATCCCTATTGAATTTCTCCTTGTTAAATAATTTATCCTGTTGCTCGACTCTGTCAAGATCTTTTAGGATTCCAATGATGTCATCCTGTGTGCTAGCTAGCCTTCCCAGCTTTGTGTCATATGAACATTTTATAAGGTCTAGATTCACTTTGTTTTGGTTTCCTAAAATTTGTCGGTGAGTCATTTTTCGCTCATGTCTGACTCTTTGTAACTTCATTAGTTTTTTGGGTTTTTTTGGGCAAAGATACTGTAGCTGTTTGCCATTTCCTTCTGCGGCTCATGTTACAGATGAGGAAACTGAGGTAGACAAGTTTAAGTGACTTCCCCAGCTAGTGAGTGCTTTTAATTCAAGAAAATAGTCTTCCTGACCTGGCAATCTTTCCACTCTGCCATCCGGGTGCCCTTTTCCTAAAAGTAGGTATCTAAAATGTCCCTTTAAGTGATTACATCCTTCCTTTAAGGATTTAAATTAGTACCAGGATTCAGGCTGCGTTAGGGCTAGGGAGGCATCCAGCCCAGGACTGGCCCCCAAAAAGCAGAGAGTAGCTTTATGCACTTAGCCAAGCTGGGGCTGAGGCAAGGCCTCATCAAGTCTACCTGTGAATGTGGACTCGGTGGGACCCACGGTGGGATGTTCTCGGTCATTCTTTGTTTCAAGGAGGGCTAATGACATCACGGTTGTCTTGCAGGTTAATTGGATCTAGGAGGCAGAGTTGTCTGCCTCACTCTCTCTCCCAGACATCCAGATTTAGCAGCAAGACTGTCCAGGTGACCGGTGATGGCCCAGGATGCAGCAGATGACCTTGGATGACCTGCCTTTTAATTCCTGCTCCAGCTCTCAGTGCTTCAGCCACTTTCTAGGCCATGGGAACAAACTGTTCTCATCCACCCATTCTTCCAGGGAAGTTTTCCCTTGCTTGGGGCACTCATCTCCTAACTCACCAATGGGTTTGAGGACTCTTGCTTCCCCTCGAGCTGTTTAAGTCCCCCGCTGACACTGTTTTCCCTGGCTGTGGCTGCTGCACGTACGACACCTTCTTGGAGCCACAGGTGAAAGAGAGGTGAGTGGAAGGTGGCCCCCAAAGATGGGTGAGCAGCCCTGAAAAGGGCTTGGTAAGCCCTCACCCCAGAGGGGCTGGTCCCCTTGAACACCTCATGTAATTGCTCCTCCCCCATGCCATGTAGGAACTGAGCTGCTGCCTCTGAGACCAAGGTGGGACAGGAAGAACATGCTTAGAATGTATCAGGGGAAACACTTGTTCTTGCTGTAGTTTTGAAATCTGTATCTCTTTGTAAAAGTAAATTTTGGGGGGCAGCTAGATGGCTCAGTGGATAGTGGATAGCAATGAAGTCAGGAGGACCTGAGTTCAAATCTTCCCTCAGATACTTAACAGTTTCTTCTCACGACAGTTTCTTTAATGAGCTCTTCAAGAATTTTCTCAGGAAGTAAAGTCAAGGTCACTGGCTACATAGTGTTTTAAGTTCATAGATTTTACTTTTCTCTGCACTTTTTCTTGAACAACATGACATTGATCCTTCTCCAATCTTTTAGTATTGATAATACTATTACTACTAGTACGACCACCACCACTACAACTACTACTCCTATTACTATACTATTAGTACCATCCCTACCATAAGCATTGTTATTATAACTACCACTACTACCATCATACAACTAGTACGATGTACCACCATAACTATTATCACTTTTACTACTACTCCAACTCCAACTACTACTGTCAATACAACTACTATACTATTAGTACCAACACCACCACACCATTTCCGACATTACTATAACTGCCACTACACCATCATATAACTACCACCACCAGCACTACTATCACTTTTATTACTACTACTACTAGTATATTAGACAGCATTTATATAGTGTTTAGTGTTTCTTGCCTTTGTATCTTCAGTGCTTATCATTGAATGGTTGCTTCCCTTCTTCCTCCTCCTTTTCTTTCTTCTTCTTTTATCCTAGATCTAGAACTGGAGAACTTGTAGACCTTCAGTTGGTGGTCAGTCTAATACTTCTCCTCCCTCCAAAGTTTATTTGGAGACTCCTAGATGGAACAATAGGTAGCGCACTGACCATGAAGTCCTAAGGAACTGAGTTCAAATCTGGCCTCAGACACGTAAGACATACCAGGCTGTGAGACCCTCAACAAGTCACTTAACCCCAATTGCCATGCTAAAGAAAAGACAAAAGAAGAAAAGCTGGAGTTTCTTCATTTGGATATGGCCTCCTGCCCCCATATTATAGATGAAGAAACCAAGGTTCAGGGAAAGAACAACTGCCCAAGATCACACAGATAATCAGGGTCAAAGGTGGGATTCGAATCCAAGCTGTCTGACTCCCAAGCCAATAGTCTTTCCATTGAACATGCTATTGTTGCCTACTTTTCACTGAGTCCGAGTCTATGCTTGGCACATAGTAGGCACTTTAATAAATGCTGCTTGACTTGACTGACTGACCAGACATCAAGTCCATGTCATTCAGTCTTGCTCTGTGCAGAGGAGGGAACAAGTGGAGCGATGTAAGAATTCTGCATCTCTGCAATCTCATTGCCAGTGACCCGCAGCCCATCCTCCTTGCATGGCAGCTCTGCTATCTCGAACCTCTTCTTTTCCCTCAGTCGAGCTTTGGGAAGGGGCCCCTCAGATTCCCTGTCCCTCCTCAGCCCCTCCGAGCCTTAGTCCCCAGAATGGGCCAGGTCTTCTGTTCCTTCTCTCTCTCTCTTTTTTTTTTTTTTCTTTTCTTTTTCTGAGGCTGGGGTTAAGTGATTTGCCCAGGGTCACACAGCTAGGACGTGTTAAGTGTCTGAGACCAGATTTGAACTCGGGTCCTCCTGAATTCAGGGCTGGTGCTCTATCCACTGTGCCACCTAGCTGCCCCTCTTCTGTTCCTTCTCAGCTTTGGTTCTTCCTTTAGAATCCAACTTGTCTGGCCATGAGAAGGCCATGACTAATATGGGGAAATAAATATATTTCTAGCCCGGGTCTGCTTCAGCTTCTAGTTAATAATTGGCTTGACCATCCCACCTCAAGCATGTCCCAGCTCGCACACGTGTGTCCTTCTTGCTCTTGGTGACTCTTGGCAACAACGTCTGCCTTCTTTCTGTAATTAACGATGGCTCAACAAGGAAGGTGCCCGTCCATCAAGGAACGGCCAAACAAGGTGTGGTACATGACGGGATGCTCATCACATTCACCGATGACAAATAGCTGGGCTAAGAGGTTAACACAGAGAGTGGTACACAGGAGCCAGGAGCCTTGACAAGCTAGACAGGGCACTGGGCTGAATCTAATAAGAGAACATTGAATAGGAACTATGTAAGACTTGTACTTGGAGACAAAAACCAATTATGACAATAAGCTCAGGAGACAGAGAGACAACAAGGGTTCTAAAAACGATCAGAGGGTTTGGATGGACCGCAAGCTCCATGTGGATCAGCAGATGGGGGACAGCCAAAAGTGAAAGGGATTTTGGATGCTATTAATAGAGGCAGAGTTTCTAGGACTAGGGGGTCATGGTCCCTCTATAGATGGCCCTGGTCAGACTCAATTTAGTGTTCAGCTCTGAATACCATGGCTATTGATCATCAGGAGGGTGTCTAGAGGAAGGCAATCAGAACTGGGAAGGGCCTTGAGTCTGTATCATTGGAGTTAAGCTTAAAGGAACTGGATGGATATTTAACCCAGAGCAGAGAAAGCTAAGGAGGGATTGGATGTCAGTCAGTCAGTCAACAAGCATTTATAAGTGTCAGACACGGTCCTAAGCCCTCGGAATACAAAAAGAGAGAAAAGAGAATACTTCACCCTGCTATTTATACTCTTTATACTTATATAGTATACTTATACTTTTTTTTTTTTTTTTTTTTTTTTTTTTAGTTTTTGTTATTGTTGTTTTTTTATTATAGCTTTTTTATGCCATCGACCCTTGCAAAACCTTCTGTTCCAACTTTTCCCCTCCTTCCTCTCCCCTCCTCCCCTTAAATGGCAGGCAGTCCCATACATGTTAAATATGTTAAAGGTGTGCTTATATTTAATACTAATAAACCCCTTATACTCTACTGGGAGAGATATCAAGCTAACAAATATGTGCAAATAAGCTATAAGCAGGAGAAATAGGAAATGAATAAGAGAGGCTATAAAGGAGGATCAGCCCTATTTTAGGTTTTAACAAAGCTTTTCATAAAGTATTTTCTGCTCTTCTTATAATGAAGATGAAGACGATGATACAATAAAATAATTCAAAGAGTTGGAAGGGTCCCCAACAGCCATCATGTCTAACCCACTCACCAAGAATGCATTTTTTTCTTTAGCAGTCATTAGTTTCAAAGAGAAAGGGAGGGTTTTGTTAGTTGTGGTGTTGCTATGAGTCACTGCTGTCTGGAACCAAGAGCGAGAAGGACAGAAGAAGGACGTCCAGCGCTTAGGTCAGTATCCATCATATGTTGTCGTTATTTTTCAGTCGTATCTCACTCTTAGTGACCCCGTTTGGGATTTTCTTGACAAAGTTACAGAGTAGTTTGCCATTCCCTTCTCCTGCTCATTTTGCAGTTGGGGAAACTGAGGCAAACAGGGTTGAGTGAGTTGCTCATAAGTGTCTGAGGTCAGATTTGAACTTAGGAAGATTCCTTCTTGAGTCTGAGCTCTTCCATTATCTAGCTGCCACCTGGCACATAGTAAGCCCTTGATGAGCTGACATCTCTGGGTGTGATCAGGGCATGGCAGAAAACAATGGCTGTAAGCTGTAAAAAGACCAACTGAAGCTCAGGGGGAAAAAATTGTCTAACACCGAGAGCTGTCCAGAGTAGAATGGCTGCCTTTGGATATATGGCGGGGGTGGGGGAAGGGGAGGAGTAACCTCCTTAGAAATTTCCAGGAAGAAGCTGGATGAGAACTTCTGGGGAATGGTGGAGTGGGGAGGGGTGGGGGGCCCCGAAGTTTATGGTCTTATAAACCACAAGGTGAGCCTGAATATAATGGAATAAGTAGGTTGGACTCTTAGAGAAGTGATGGGAAAAGGTACCTTCCTCCCTTCTTTGCCAAGGTGAAGGACTATGATGTGGGCAGTTGCATGTTCTGTCGGTCAGCTGATGTACCGGTTAGTTAGCCAGACTTTCTTTGAAATATTGAGTAGTACTAGAGATCGGAAATCTGAACACATTGAGCTTGTCCAGAGAAGGGCAGCCAAGTCGATGAAAGACCTCAAACCCATTTAATGTGAAGAGTTGAGGGAATTGAAGATGCTTATGGATCCTGGGGAGAACAAGACTCGGGGGAAGCTGTTTTGAGGACTGTCAGGTGGAAGGGGAATTAACGCTCATGCTGCAATGGAACTCAATCAAGCAATCGACATTCATCAGTCGTATGCTGTGTTCCAGGCACCGTCCTAAGCGCTAGGGATGCAAATAATGGCAAAAGACACTCTCAGAGTTTACAACCTAATGGTGGAGACACCGTGTAAACAGCCACATGCAAACATGCTACAGACAAGATAAGTAGGAAATAATCGACAAGGGGGAGGGATCAGAATTAAGAGGGCTTGGAGACGGCTTTCTGTAAAAGGTGGGATTTTGATTCTAATGTTTATTGTGCAACAAGAAAATGATATTCGCACACATGTATTGTACCTAGACTATATTGTAACACATGTAAAATGTATGGTATTGCCTGTCGTCGGGGGGAGGGAATAGAGGGAGGGGGGGTAAATTGGAAAAATGAATACAAGGGATAATATTATAAAATATATATATATATAAAAAAAAAAAAAGGTGGGATTTTAGCTGGGATTTGAAGGAAGCCAGGAGATGGAGATGGGGGAGATGAAGAAGATCGGGCCAGTGAAAGTGCCCAGAGTCAGGATATGGAGCGTCTTGTCTGAGGAACCTAGGAGTTCAATGTCATTGGATCAAAGAATCCATTCAGGAGGCATTAGGTGTAAGAAAATCGGAAAAGAGGGGGATCCACTGAGTTAGGAATGGCAGATCCAGGAGCAATGGGGGGAGTTACAGGACGCAGACACTATTCTAAGTATTGGAGTGGTCTCCACGCCACATTAGATGGAGTCTGTTCCGAAGGTCTCCAGGAGGAGGGTAGATGAGAAGCTAGAGACGGGATTCTTGTTCAGGTTCACATTAGCTCTGAAAATCGAGGATTCCATAAGTTGGAAATCCAGGGAATCTGATTTTGCCTCAATGTAAGCAAATGATTATTAACTGAATAATATAATATTGACTGAAATTGAACAATAATATATTATTATTGAAATGATTATTAAATGAAAACTCTTAAAAATCGGAGAGACAGAAGGGAGCTGCCCAACATTCGATGTTCTGTGTTCGGGATGTTTTGAGGTTCCAGGGTTTCAAGCTTCGTGCTTCAAATAGCAGTTGAACCATTCAGTCAATCAACAAGAATTCGTTAAGGTCCTACTATGTGCAGACACGGAGGTCCTTAAATCTCTCCCAGCTCTTGCATCAAAATGAAGGAACTAGGAATGGTTGGCTGGGAGTAAAGAAGAGTCTAGAGAAAGATGATTGCTGCCTTCAAGGTCAAAGGTTGTCTCGTGGAAGAGATACCAGCCTCGTTCTCGCTTCCAAATTCCTTTTTTTTTTTTTTTTTAACTTTATTTATTTATTCCCTCCTTCCCCCCCCCTCAGTTATACATAATTTTTTTTTTTTTTTACTTATACCTGTACATCCATTTTTTCATGTTCCCTTTTGAATCGTGTTAGGAGGAAAAAATCAGAACAGAGGGAAAAACCAAGTTCTTGTTTAGAACCAGGAATACCTGAAGTCAAAAGGAAGGCAGATTTAATCTTGATGCCCACAAAACCTTCCAAGGTGTTAGCGGGGCTGTCCCCAAATGGAACGAGCGATGGGGAGCTGGCGGGTGCCTCGTTCTCCAAGACTTTTACGTGGAGGCTGAGGGATCATTTGTCAGGCGCGGCTTTAAAAATTGTTCTGAATTTAAAATTTAAAATGAGCACTGCCAGGTGCAAAGCGACACATCCAGAGGGCGGCCTTCCGTCCTAAGTCCCAGTCAGAGGAGGCTTCTTGGCAGATACTGGAATGGTTCTTCAGTATCTTTTTTTTTTTTTTGGAGATTGGGGTTAAGTGACTTGCCCAGGGTCACACAGCCAGGAAGTGTTAAGTGTCTGAGAGCAGATTTGAACTCGGGTCCTCCTGACTTCAGGGCTGGTGCTCTGTCCACTGCGCCCCCTAGCTGCTTCTGTCAATATCTTTCTACCGATGAGGAAAAGGAAGCTTTTCCTTTATATAAAACAACAATTCCATGGCACTTTCAGAGATGTCCTGGATAGAATGACCTCCCAGGAGAGAGGCCATTGTCTTTCTGATAAAAGGGACCTTGCAAGATTCCCCTAAGCTAGAAAAAAGGCAAGCATTAATTAAGCACCTACTGTGTGCCAGCACAGAATTAGACTTGTCCGCTACTGAGGGTCCAGTCTAAAAGGGGGAG
Organism: Sminthopsis crassicaudata; assembly: GCF_048593235.1. Lineage (NCBI taxonomy): Eukaryota > Metazoa > Chordata > Mammalia > Dasyuromorphia > Dasyuridae > Sminthopsis > Sminthopsis crassicaudata. Next base: position 11,802,542 of record NC_133617.1, read on the forward strand.
ACCGGGACATTTGGGCAGTGAATACACATGTGGACAGCGTGGTTAAATATACTTCTGTACAAAGTACAAAAGTAGTCTGGGGGAGGGCAGGAGCATTTATTGAGCTCCTCCTGCACACTCTGCGCAGCAGCGGCAGCTAGTTGGGAGGTGTGACCGGGAACGCTCCCGTGCCTCCTCAGCTGCCACTATTAGATGCACGTGCCCAGAGATCTGACAGAGGAAACTCCTCCTCCCGCGGTTGCCGGGGAAGCCCCGCCCCTCCCCTCACGGCCCCGCCCCGCGAGTCCACCACGTGCAGCCTCCTCGCGCCCCGCCCCGCCCCCGCCCCCGCCCCGCCCCTCACGAAGCAGACCCTCATTGGCCGCGGAGAGAGCACCGCCTCGTGACGTCACAGCGCGTCCCGTCGCGCCGCGTGACGGCAGGCCGGCGTCCAGCTGGGGAGGGAGGGGACAAGATGGCGGCGTCCGTGAGGCGAGTGCAGGCTGTGCTGGGCCTCTGGGCAGCTCCCAGGACAAGCAGGTGGGCCCGGGCTGGGGACTCGGGGGTTGGAGGGCCCCTGACGGGGGCTGGGGGCCGGAGGGGCTGGAGCACGAGCCTCCGGAGGCCCGAGCGGCCTCGCTGCCGCAGCTTCGGCGTCTCTGACAGGGAGGAGGTGGGGTGAGGGGGCCTGACTCCCCCAACCCCCGAGTGCTGTGTGACCTCGGGGAGCCTCGGACCGCTCCGGGCCGCCTCAGTTTGCCCACCTGTGACGTAGAGGGGGTGGGGTGAGGAGCCCAGGGGCCTGACTCCCCCTCCCCCGTGTGCTGTGTGACCTCGGGGAGCCTCGGACCGCTCCGGGCCGCCTCAGTTTGCCCACCTGTGACGTAGAGGGGGTGGGGTGAGGAGCCCAGGGGCCTGACTCCCCCTCCCCCCCTCCTCCCCCGTGTGCTGGGTGACCTCGGGGAGCCTCGGACCGCTCCGGCCGCCTCAGTTTGCCCACCTGTGACGTAGAGGGGGTGGGGTGAGGAGCCCAGGGGTCTGACTCCCCCTCCCCTGTGTGCTGTGTGACCTGGGGAGCCTCGGACCGCTCCGGGCGGCCTCAGTTTGCCCACCTGTGACGTAGAGGGGGTGGGGTGAGGAGCCCAGGGGTCTGACTCCCCCTCCCCTGTGTGCTGTGTGACCTCGGGGAGCCTCGGACCGCTCCGGGCGGCCTCAGTTTGCCCACCTGTGACGTAGAGGGGGTGGGGTGAGGAGCCCAGGGGTCTGACTCCCCCTCCCCCCCCCAGTGCTGTGTGACTCGGGGAGCCTCGGACCGCTCCGGGCGGCCTCAGTTTGCCCACCTGTGACGTAGAGGGGGTGGGGTGAGGAGCCCAGGGGCCTGACTCCCCCTCCCCCCCTCCTCCCCCGTGTGCTGGGTGACCTCGGGGAGCCTCGGACCGCTCCGGCCGCCTCAGTTTGCCCACCTGTGACGTAGAGGGGGTGGGGTGAGGAGCCCAGGGGCCTGACTCCCCCTCCCCTGTGTGCTGTGTGACCTGGGGAGCCTCGGACCGCTCCGGGCGGCCTCAGTTTGCCCACCTGTGACGTAGAGGGGGTGGGGTGAGGAGCCCAGGGGTCTGACTCCCCCTCCCCTGTGTGCTGTGTGACCTCGGGGAGCCTCGGACCGCTCCGGGCGGCCTCAGTTTGCCCACCTGTGACGTAGAGGGGGTGGGGTGAGGAGCCCAGGGGCCTGACTCCCCCTCCCCCCCTCCTCCCCCGTGTGCTGGGTGACCTCGGGGAGCCTCGGACCGCTCCGGCCGCCTCAGTTTACCCACCTGTGACGTAGAGGGGGTGGGGTGAGGAGTCCAGGGGCCTGACTCCCCCTCCCCCCCCCAGTGCTGTGTGACTCGGGGAGCCTCGGACCGCTCCGGGCCGCCTCAGTTTACCCACCTGTGACGTAGAGGGGGTGGGGTGAGGAGCCCAGGGGCCTGACTCCCCCTCCCCTGTGTGCTGTGTGACCTCGGGGAGCCTCGGACCGCTCCGGGCGGCCTCAGTTTGCCCACCTGTGACGTAGAGGGGGTGGGGTGAGGAGCCCAGGGGTCTGACTCCCCCTCCCCCGTGTGCTGTGTGACCTCGGGGAGCCTCGGACCGCTCCGGGCGGCCTCAGTTTACCCACCTGTGACGTAGAGGGGGTGGGGTGAGGAGCCCAGGGGTCTGACTCCCCCTCCCCTGTGTGCTGTGTGACCTGGGGAGCCTCGGACCGCTCCGGGCGGCCTCAGTTTGCCCACCTGTGACGTAGAGGGGGTGGGGTGAGGAGCCCAGGGGCCTGACTCCCCCTCCCCCCCCCTCCCCCGTGTGCTGGGTGACCTCGGGGAGCCTCGGACCGCTCCGGCCGCCTCAGTTTACCCACCTGTGACGTAGAGGGGGTGGGGTGAGGAGTCCAGGGGCCTGACTCCCCCTCCCCCCCCCAGTGCTGTGTGACTCGGGGAGCCTCGGACCGCTCCGGGCCGCCTCAGTTTACCCACCTGTGACGTAGAGGGGGTGGGGTGAGGAGCCCAGGGGCCTGACTCCCCCTCCCCTGTGTGCTGTGTGACCTGGGGAGCCTCGGACCGCTCCGGGCGGCCTCAGTTTACCCACCTGTGACGTAGAGGGGGTGGGGTGAGGAGCCCAGGGGCCTGACTCCCCCTCCCCTGTGTGCTGTGTGACCTGGGGAGCCTCGGACCGCTCCGGGCGGCCTCAGTTTGCCCACCTGTGACGTAGAGGGGGTGGGGTGAGGAGCCCAGGGGCCTGACTCCCCCTCCCCCCGAGTGCTGGGGGAGCCTCGGACCGCTCCGGGCCGCCTCAGTTTGCCCACCTGTGACGTAGAGGGGGTGGGGTGAGGAGCCCAGGGACCTGACTCCCCCTTCCCCCGTGTGCTGTGTAAATGCGCCTCAGTTTCCTCCTCCGAGATCCCCTCCAGCTCGGACCCCCTCCCCTCTCTCAGCCCGAGTTTTCCTCTCAGTGAAGTGGGAGCTTTGGCCCGGGCCCGGCCCTGTCACGGTCACGTGTGTTGCCTGGCTGCTTCGGGACCAGGACGGGTCCACTTTGGCCTTCAGCTCCTTCTTTGTAGGACGGGGACTGCCAAAGTCGGTGAGCCCCGAGGCCGCCCTCGGAGCTTTGCTTCTTCTGCAAAAGGGGCGTTCTGGGGACGAGGACCCCGCGAGGGTCGGGAGGGCCCCTTCCTGTCTCTTGGGCTTCTTGTGCCCCCTTGGGCTGGGGGGTCTTTGGCAGCCCCCACAAGCCTCCCTCCACCTGGGCGCTGGCATCCTGCTCTTTCAGCGGTGGCGGGGAGGCCACTGTTCTCGGGGCGACCTTGGCCCCCCTGCTCTGAGGGTCGCCCACTCACGGGCGGTGTTGGGGGCCCCCGGCGGGGGAGCGGCTCGGGGTGCATGCCCTGTGTCCCCTCTGCGGGCGTGGGGGCGCGGCCCCCGTTAGAATCAGGGCAGCTCTGTGCTGGCTGACCGTGGTGGGCCACGGGCCCTGAGTGACGGGAGCACGGTGGCCTCCCTGCCCAAGGGAGTGCGGGGGCTTTGGGGTGGAAAGGGAGCACGTCCTGAGAGAGATGGCGTTCTGGGGATCTGGAGGAGCCCGGAACCCGCCCACAAACCTTCCAGTGAGCCACTCCTTCAGTGAACATTTATTAAGCTCCTTCTGTGTACCAGGCCCATGCCAGGTGCTGGAGGCCCAACAAGAGGTGCTAACATCTGAAGGGAGATTCGGGTGCAGACAAGCTCCGGCAGGAGCAGGGGGAGAGACCGGCCAGAGGGAAGGGCCTGAATGAAGGGCCTGGGCAAGGTGGGGTTTTAGTCTGGGCGTAGGGAAAGCAGGGCAGTCAGGGGTCAGAGCACAAGAGGAGCAGAAGCTTGAAAATGTCCAGTGAAAAGGAAGTGGGGAGTCACCCAGGGACTCCTCCCCCAACCCAGGGAGCACTGCCCAAAGCTAGGGAACCTCGGAGGCGGAGGCTCTGGAGTCTCCGACAAGGCCCATCCAGGGGCCGGCCCCAGGTCCAGCCGCAGCAGAACGGCCCAGGCTGGGGGGGGGGGGTCAGTGAGGGCTCGCTGGTGAGATCAGGCCTCGGAGGCAGGGAGGAGGGAGCCCTGGGCACCCCGGACCTGAATCCCAGCAGGCCCTGCCAAGGGCTGGGGTGGCCTGGAAAGTGACACTTCAGGAGGGCAGGGCCGGAGCTCAGGCTCAGGCCGATTGCTGTTGTTCCCATGTGCCCGACACTGAGGTTAGGGCTGTGAAGTATTACCCTGATCGCTGTCCCAACCCTTGTTTTCTCCCCCCATGAGGAACTGAGGCTTCTGCCCCTGAGGGAGGGTGAATAACTTGCCTAGAGACACAGTTAGGAGGCGCTGAGGCTGAAGGAGAGGGCGGCTCTTCTGGACTCAGGCCCTGCTCTGCCCCTGGGGCCCAACCCGCAGCCACCTGGTGATAAAAGTACTTCAGGTGGAGTTGCGTCCATCTCTGCGTGATTAACAGTGTTCAGTTCTGGCTGTTAGCTGGGGGCTCCCCTTCTCTCCCCGTATTATTTCACTCACTGATCTCATTTGCTCCCGTGGTGTCAGCTGATAAGATTCTTAAATCTGCTTGTTATTGTTGTTCAGTCATTTCAGTAAGACCTTTCGAGACCCCTTTTTTTAAAAGTTATTGGAGGGGTTGGCCATTTCTTTCTCCAGCTTACAGATGAGGAAACTGAGACCAGTTGGGTGAGGACTTGCCCAGGGTCACACGGCTAGGCAGCGCCTCATAAAAGATGAGTCTTCATGACTCCAAGACCCCTGAGTTTTGCCGAGATAAAATCTCTTGTGTTTGTCCTGTCTCTCCTGCGACACTGCTGTCACCCTGGTGCAGACCCTCCTGTCAAGGTGCTCTTTTTTTTCCCTGAGGCAATTGGAGTTAAGTGACTTGCCCAGGGTCACATAGCCAGGAAATGTCTGAGGCCAGATTTGAACTTAGGTCCTCCTGACTTCAGGGCTGGTGCTCTCTCCACTGCGCCAAGGAGCTGCCCGCAAGACGGTCTTAAAGTACAGCTCTGTGACTCCCCTTCCTCAGAAATCCAGAATCAAATATAAAGTCGTCTGGCATTCAAAGCCCTTCATAACCTATCCCTGCTGCACACCGCCTTTCCCATCTCTCCTGGACCTGCCTTCTTGCTGTTCCATCTCCCGGCTCTGGGCATTTTCATGGCCGTCCCCTATGCCTGAAGTGCTGCCCTTCTCATCTGTGATTCCCGGCTTCCTCAACGTCCAGCTAAGATCCTGCTTTCTAGAGAAGCCTCTCCTCAATCCCATCGCTTTCTCGCTACTGATTTTCTCTAATTTATCCTGATTATTTCACAATGATCCTAGATACAGTTTGGACGTAATTTTTTGGCATGTGGTCTCCTCCTTCAGACCGGCAACTCTCTTATCAGGATCTGTCTTTTCCTTTTCTTTATTACATGTAATGCTTCGGATAGTGCTTGCACTTGATTTATTGATTGCCTGAAATAATAAAAAAAATCACATCACTATATTAATAAATGTTGAAAAAGGCTTTTGACATAATCCATCCTCCATCTTTGTTTTAAACACACACACACACACATGCACACACAAGTGTAGAAATAAATGGTCCTTATTTGCCAATATTGGTCTTAAATCAAAAGCAAACATATAATAGAATAGAGAAAATCAGAGGCCTTTCTGGTAAGGATGTCCATCATCACTTCTACTGTATTAACTTAGTCCGACTAATATGAGTTCTGAGAATAAGAGGAGGAAAAGAAGTTGAAGGTAGAGCCATAGGCAAAGAGGAAAGAGAATTATTGCTGTGGTAGATAATTTGATTTATTAAGAAAACCCCGAAAAGCCAGCAAAAGCGATCACCTCTGAGAGGCTAAGCTGCTCTGGACTGGAGGATGGTCCTGGATGCAATGGCCGGGCATCGGCCTTAGATTGACCGAGGCCGTACCCATTAAGTGATTAAGGGTAAGTAGTGAGACAAAGAATCTCCTAGTCAAAAAAAGAAATGGTGAGCTTGAAGAATAAGCCTAGGGAAAGATGGGATGTTTGGAGATCATGGTCAGATAAAGGTGTTTCCGAGCTCGTGGAAGTGAGAACACTCGTGAATTTTGCCAGAATCGAGGGGATGCCCATCTTGTGCAGCTCTGGTGGTGCAGGAACCATGTACTAACTCAGGGACCAAGAGTATTGGAGGTACCTCCAATGGCTGTTGACGTCTCTTGCTGTGAGAACAGAAGGGACGATGGAAAGAAAGTCTGAGCCAAGTCCTGAGCTCACTGAGAAAAGAACAAGAATATTCTAGGAGCCGATTGGTGATGGCCATCGGGCTTTGAGATTGTGGAGCTTAGAGGAGCTGCTGAGTGCGAGTGGGGAAGAGAAAGAAGGACCAGAATTGCTCAGGAGGAGCAAGGACTCTCCCATCTTGGGGGTCCAGG